>NC_063202.1:33530264-33771868 GCF_017589495.1 Alosa alosa
TTCAACTTTCTTTCTATCAACATCCATTACACTATCTCAGTGTTTCCCACAGAATTCGATTGTGGCGGTAGCATGACTTGGACAACAGGGGGATTGTCTTGGTAGTGTATATGTCTAATTGAGTGCATGTCACTTTAAGACGTTTGTGAGGGAACCCTTGCAATTGTAACACAGTTAAAAGGCTGCTGATGTGTGGATGCAATTCATAACATTTTCTATGTAGTTAGTTAAAATAAAGGTTCGTACTTCTCTTTGGGACAAGCACTTTTGAGTCTTGGAAAACACTTTTTCACGGTTTTGAACAAATTTGTGCAGCATTGTCACGATGCTAAGCGGATTTAATAGCAATTTAGCCCGCCCGCAATGCTTCTATGTGGCAACAACAATCCTTCACCAATCGTTAATGTTTTGTTAAATGCACATGCAGAGGAGGGGCAGCGGGCTCCTTACGAAAGAGAGAGGGATGGGGCAAGGAAAGGCTGCGTGCGTAAAAAACGAAGCTCAATGAAAGGATTTTATCTTATCTTTAATTTAAATAGTACAACATAGAACATTAATGTGTGTTGATTTCATGGCGCCCCGCCACAGATTAGTCAACGTATGGGAAACACTGTATCTACATTCAACTTTTATAGTTACATTTTATAGTTACTACATTCAACTATCTACTCTGTCTTAGGCTTTAAGCACACAATCTGGCTCTCTTAAGACTACAGATCCTGTTCAACTATTTCCTCTGCCCACAACTGTTTTAAAATAAAAGTCCTCACTACAATAATTCACTATTAAATAATTTAACCATTTAAACTATTCAACTATTTAACTGTTCAGCCATTTTCATGCACTGGTACTTCCCCGGAATTACATTTTCTAGTTACATTTATTTAAAAAATTTTTTACAGCGTATTGTCATACATGTTATATTTTGTTTATATATATAATGTATTTTTCTAAATATTTATATCTATGTATCAATGTATAGTGAACCCCTGTGTATACAGGACAGGTGACCTATGACCTATTTAAAATGGTGATGGTCTTTGTTTGTACAAGTCTAAAGAAGAGCCGACGTGCTTGAAACGTGACTTTAAGGATTGAATAAATCAAAGCAAACTGAGAGCAAGTGTGCGGACCTTCTTTTTTACTTTGAATGTTTTTTTTTGTTTTGAAATTTTGTTTTAGCATTTGGGGTCTTACATCTAAATAGGGATTTAAGCCTAAGAAAATATAAATATGGTTACCTAACTAGTTCATTCCAACTGATGTTAACGTATAGTGTTTGTATTGTCCACAGCTTATGAACCAGACCTGAAAATCAGTGTATATGTACACCTATTCTCTGGATGTCAATCATTAACATTTAACCCTTTATCTTATCCATCATATCCAAGATGATGCTGATGATGATGATGTCTACATACAACAAGCTGTCATATTCCTTGAAGATGCTATACAGGTGAAAAAAAAAATTATTTGATTTGGTATTGGTACTAATACTGATGACCTAATATAAGTTTTTATTCTTTATCATGTTATTTGCCTTCTGTTTCTGTGCTATAGTATCGCTCAATCAACCATCGTGTGGATTCTCGTTCACTGCATTTATACAGATGGTACTATTCAAGGCTCTGCCAGTGGTGAGTTAATTTAAAAGATATTTTTTGTCAGGTGCAAGATGACTAGTTAACTAAATGGCCAACTACGATTTTGTTAATGCAGCACTAAAGAAGATTTGTTCTTGTGTAACAGAGGCGAACTGAGCTAGCATGCTAGTTGCGCGTGTAAATCCTCACACCCCTAACCTTAAGAACGCTTCTAACCGCTGGGTTGGAAGCCTGGGCTTTTAGCTCAGTGGTTAGAGCGTTCGACTCCCATGCCGGTGTGTGTTTAGGTGGCGGGTTCGAGGGCTGCGAGCGGCGGACTAATTACGACCTCTGTTACAGTGGTGCCGTGACCCGGATCATTGGAGTGAGGATTTAGGGCCGTGAGCGGCGTGAGTGGGTTCGAGGGCCGTGAGCGGCGGACGAACTACGTCCTCTGTTACACTCGGGGTACCCCTACAGTTGAGAAGCACAATAATAAATTAACTTATTAATATAATAAATGTGCATCTTTGTAACAAACTATAAACATAACTCAGATACAATATATATGGAATGCACAGACAGCAGTCTGTAGAAAGAGAGTCTGTAGAAAAAGAGCTCAAAATCCCTGTATTTCAAGTACACAAAATTCAAGTAGCCTATCTATTTGTGCTTTACTATAGGGGTGTCATAGAGGTGTCACGATCCTTGATTCGTTTTAAAGGTCCACTGTGTAACGTTTTCAGTTGTTTGTTAACAAAATCAACATTCCCCATTCAGAATGTGGCCCCATTTATGTTTAATTACCACCACCAGTAAGCATACCTATTGGCTTAGAAATCCTCATTTACATATACATAGCTGAGGTCTCCATGTACGTGCGTCATTTTAAAATAACGGTGGCCAGCAAGGGACATATGCAAAATACAGCTCCGTCTTTGGTGTCTGCATGCAAAGAAAAACATGGAGGTGCGTCTTTGCGTGTATACGCATACCATGCTTATTTCGACCCTCTGCCCAACATAGCCGGAGATGCCATTGGTAATCGTGATGATGGTGTCCATAATGGACGTGGTACAGACAGCAGGGATAGTAAAAATAGGACTCTGAAGAATTACAAAGTCACCCGCGATAGGAACTGATTTGACCAGGCTACTTTATTGTATAGTAGCATAGGGTTTGTGGTTATAGTAATAGTTTACTATTGTTGGTTTACATTTTAGGCCTACTGTTTTCCTGTTAATTTGTTATGTGGATAATATGACAAAAGAAAAGAAAGTAAACTTGCTCAAATATGTTCAGCGTCCAGTATTTACTGAAAGGTGCATAATTTGAGGTGCTTGCCATCCAGTGGCATCATAATATGCAAACTAGATGGGTAAATTTACCCTCTTCATAAACTTTTGTTTATACTCAAAGATTTTCACATTTACGGTAGGACTTTATCTCTGACCACTTTCAAGCCATGGCCTTTTGAAATTTTGATGTAAAAATCCAATGGTGTTGCTTTTTTAAACCCTGGCGCCTAAATTTGCCAGGTTTAAAAAGTTATGAGAGGAAAATATTTTTATTTGGTGTGACGTATTATTCTTGAACACTGACGTGGCCCTCCAATCAGATGACGTTGGCAGCAGTGGCCCCCAGCTCATTTGGGTTTGAGACCCCTGCTCTAGACTATATCAGTGCACTGATAACGCAAGGACTGAAGATGGTCTCTGCCAATTTTGGTGAGGATCCGCTGAAATTTGTGACCTGTGAAAACTTGTACGTGTTTTGATTAAATCCAATATGGCGGCCGAATCAATTACGATGACATCAGAAGTTGGCCTGGGTCGGCCTAAGGACCTCCAACAGTATTACCAGACACCACTAGTACATTTTAATTCCAAACACAACAGCAGCTACAGCCAAAAGGCATGTTTCTTAATTACAGTGCCCCCTAGAGGCCAAAGGTCACCAGATTTATTGAGTGTCCCCCTGATTGGGTCCTGAGTCCATGCACCCAGTTTGGCTTTGATACATGCAAGGGTTGCTGAGATATGAGCTAATTTCCTGTTTGGCGGCTTCGCCGCAAATTTCGATTGGCTGTTACAGCCGAATGCTTCTGTCAATTGTTCCAGAAAGCAATGCACTGATAAGGCATGGTCTGAAGATGGTCTCTGCCAATTTTGGTGAGGATCCGCTGACATTTGTGACCTGCGAAAACTTGTACGTGTTTTTGATTAAATCCAATATGGCGGCCGAATCAATTATGATGACATCACAAGTTGGCTTGGGACGGCCTAAGGACCTTCAACAGTAGTACCAGACACCACTAGTGCGTTTTAATTCTAAGCACAACTGCTGCTACAGGCCAAAAGGCATGTTTCTTAATTACAGCGCCCCCTAGAGGTCAAAGGTCACCAGATTTCTTGAGCGTCCCCCTGATTGGGTCCTGAATCCATGTACTAAGTGTGGTTATGATAGATGAATGGGTTGCTGAGATATGAGCTCATTTCCTGTTTGGGGGCTTCGCCGCAAACTTCGATTGGCTGTTACGCACGAACGGTTTTAGATCCGAAGACAAAAAGCAATGCATTAATGAGGCATGGTCTGTAGATGATATCTTTGAAGATTGGTGTCGATCGGACAAAATTGGTGACCTGTGAAGAATTAGTTTCACTTTCACTAAAATCCAATATGGCGGAAAATCCATCATGGCAGAAAATGACGTCATAGGGTGCGTTGAACTCGGCTTGGTCCAAGGATTCCAACGGTATGTTATTTTTCAAAATCTGGTCAACAGGTCAAAAGTTACGTGCGTGAACGCACGTCCAACTTTGGCCTGTTGGTGGCGCTAGAGCCCTCGAGGTGCTGACATGAAACTTGGTGAAATTAATCATGGGACTGTCCCCAATCGGTGTGCCAAATTTCACAACTTTTTACCAGACGGTTCTATGGGCTGCCATAGACTCCAATGGCGGAGGAAAGATGTTAAATAATAAATATAGCTGCAAGCAGCAATGTGGGGGCCAAACAGTTGAGCAGGAGTTGTCATGGCAACCTAATGTTGTTACATTATACACACACCCAATTAACCCCCCATCCCACACACACACATAAACCTCCTCTCCCACACATCCCAATAACCCCCCACACATATGCATACCTCAAACATCACCAAATGTATTGTGCGTAGTCAGGTTGCAGTCATGAGTCCACATACCAAGTTTGGTGTCGATACGAGAAAGTGTTGATAATTATAGCACCCCTAGTGGTCAAAAGTCACCAAATTTATTGTGCGTCCTCAGGTTGTAGTCTAGAGTCCACATACCAAGTTTGGTGTTGATACGAGAAAGTGTTGCAAATTATAGCACCCCTAGTGGTAGGTTGCTAAACTTATTATGTCTCCTTAGGATGTGGTCCTGAGTCCATATACTAAGTTTGGTTTCGATACGTGAAAGCATTGCTTAAATATGAGCCCACTTCCTGTGATTATAGCGTCCCCCTAGTGGTCAAAGGTCATTACATTTATTGAGCCTCATCCTTATTGGGTCCTAACCCCATGTACAGACTTTGGTTTTTATATGTCAAAGCGTTGCTGAAATATGACAATACTTCCTGTGATTATAGCGCCACACAGGGGTCAAAATGCACCAAATTTCTTGAGCCTTCTCCTAATTGGGTCCTGAGACCATGTACTGAGTTTGGTGTTGATACGCAAAAGCCTTGCTGAGATATCACTTCACTTCCTGTTTGGCGGCAAACAGGTCGACAGGGCGACAGGTTTTGAATATGGCTCCAAAAAGGAATGCGTTTATGAGTCATGGTCTGACGATCATCTGCGTCAAGTTTCGTGAAAATCGGATAAACTTTGTGACCTTTGATTCCTTTTAAGTGTTTTTGATTAAATCTAATATGGCGGAAGATCCAACGTGGCGGAAATTCCGGATCAATTACGTCGACATCACAAATTCACATCTGTCGGCCTTATGATATCCCACAGACACCACTAGTACATTAACATTAACAGACACCAATAGCAAGTTTTAATTTCAAACACATTACCCGTTACAGACCAAAATGTAATTTTGCTCATTATAGCGACACCTATAGGTCAAAAGTCATCAAATTTTTTGAGCCTCCTCCTTATTGGGTCTTGAGCCCATGTACTGAGTTTGGTTTTGATACATTAAAGCTTTACTGAAATATTACTTCACTTCCTGTTTGGCGGCTTTGCCGCCAAACTTGATTGGTCGTGACAGGCGACAGGTTTTGAATATGGCTCCAAAAAGCAATGTGTTTGTGAGTCATGGTCTGACGATCATCTGCGCCAAGTTTCGTCAAAATCGGACAAACTTTATGACCTTTGATTCCTTTTAAGTGTTTTTGATTAAATCCAATATGGCGGAAGATCCAACGTGGCGGAAATTGACATCATGGGGTGTGTTGAGTTCGGTCTCATCCAAGGATTCCTCAGTTTGTATGGTTGAAACTTTAAGCGCATAGATGTAATGCAAAATCTGACACATTGGGGGTGCTAGAGCACTTGACATGAAACTTAGTGAAACTAATCATATGACTATACCGAATCAATGTGCCAAATTTCCCAACTTTTGTGGGAAATTCATTTCATGGTTCAATGGCAAATGAGCGTTTCGTTATAATAATAATAAGAAGAACACATAGAATCACTATGGGTTGCCTCGCAGCTTCGCTGCTTGGCCCCCAATCACTATGGGTTGCCTCGCAGCTTCGCCGCTGATGTCATCCGAAAGTTGGTTCCACAGCTGAGCCGCATAGCAGCTAAAAGCTGCTTCACCATGTTTAGTTATAACTGTAGGTTTTACTAGCAGGTTAGCAAGGACTTAAGAATTGGAGTAATGTGGTCAGTTCTTTTAGTTCTTTTAGTTTTTGAATCCTAGCTGCTGCATTTTGTATCACCTGAAGCTGTTTAATAGTCTTTTTAGGAAGGCCTGTGAACAGTCCATTGCAGTAATCAACCCTGCTGGAGATAAATGCATGAATGAGTTTTTCTAAGTCATGTTTTGACATCAGCCCTCTGAGTTTGGCAATATTTTTGAGGTGGTAAAAAGCTGATTTAGTCAACAAAAAAAAAAGCTGACAGTATCCTTTGCCTTCAACCCTTTTGTGTCAAGGAGAGTGGCAACCCTAAGTCTTTCCTCCTTTTTACCAAATATAATTACTTCAGTTTTTTCTTTGTTCAGCTGAAGAACATTTTGAGACATCCAGGTGTTGATTGTTCTATACACTGACACATAGATTTAAGAGGACCATAGGCGTTTGGTGATAGAGCTAAGTAAATTTGTGTGTCATCTGCATAGCTATGATATGAAATCAAATTATTTTTAATAATTTGTCCAAGTGGGAGCATATAGAGGTTGAAATAATTGTGGCCCCAAGATTGGTGTTGAGGTACAGTTTCCGATGGCAACAAAGAAGCTTTCTATAGAGGTCCAACATTTGATGGTAGTTAGAGTTATGCTGTTAGGCATTTAGTTGAGAGGTGTTTGTTGATTTTGGATTACTTTGTTATAGCTCTTTGCCAGCTTAGACAAAAAAAGCAGGTCAAATTATTTTAACAGCTACAAAAATAGATGACCTTAGATAGCCATATAATATAATAAAATATATTTTAATGTCCCCATGATGGAATTTGTTTTAGCTCAGCATAACCCATTGATAGACAACTTAGATTTAATATGTTTGTTTATTTGTATTTGCATTGTATTCAAATACAAAGACATTTTACAGTATGTGAGAGTATGGTCTGTTTCCTTCAATTGATGAGTATGGTGTTTGGTGCATGGTTTTCCTAATGTATTTGTGCTAATTTAACATCTTGAGCCTGTTTCTATTTATCTGGATGTTTTGCCTCATGCAACCCTTGAAGTAATCAGTGCCCCACTAGGGCCACCCTTGTTAAAAATGTCTAGAATCGCCACTGGTTGAACCCTTGTTAAAATCCATACCAAACAACCAACGAGAAAGCAAATACATTAAATCTGCCACGAGTTTTTAAAACTTGCTGCCGGCTAGTCAAAACTCCCAAGTTGTTACAGGCTGTCAATTCTATCAATGCAAGCCTAAAGTTTAGTGTAGCTGCGGGTTAGTGGGGAAATTAAAGCTAGTCTAGTCACAAAGCAGGCAGCTTTAAATTGCAGTAATATAAAATGACCAAATAAGGGGAACCAATCACATCCTAATCTACCTAATTTGTGTGGGAGAACTTTGTTTCATCATCTGCATTTGGTTAAGTTTCCATTCTATTCAGGAAAATGTATAGGCCTACAGTGTTTAGGTTAATTATAATCATAATAAGACCTACACACATCAGATAGATAGATAGATAGATAGATAGATAGATAGATAGATAGATACTTTATTGATCCCCAGGGGAAATTCAAGGTCTCAGCAGCATACAGACAACACAAACACATTCTTTAACAGCAGAAAGAGTAATTAAAGTGTATAATATAAAAACACAACTAAGCAATAAGGACAGTGGAAGATAAAGAATATGCTAAATATACTAAAATACAAATTATACTAACTAACACAATTCTAAAAACAGTATCCACATAGTGGTGATTAATCAATCAGAGGCGCTTGCAATGACTGAGGCAGGGACTGAGCCTGTGATTCTCTGTGCATAGTAAGGTATGGTAAGGTGCTCTAAGGTGCTCTGTGTGAATGTCATCAAAATCATCAAATCATCAAAATCATCAAAATGTATTCCTGATTTCATGATAATAATGCAAATACTGCAAGTAAAATCCCAAGAAATATTAATTCCTATGTTTTTACTTTTCAGCAGACATTAAGATGCTACAATGGGATGATTCTGAAATATTTTTGCTGTTCTAGGCTGGTTATCGAAATAAATAAGCCAATGAGTCTAAATTAGTGCCTCATATCCAAACATCAAAACACTCTCATTCTTAATTCTGACATATCAATGACTGTCTGTGTGGTAGAATGAGTATGAAATACAGAAAAAATCAATAAAATATCAAATGATGCCATTTTATCATAGTAAGTCCAATAGGGTTAATATTGCTTACATTTTAAGTGAAAGTTATCATTGTTATCATAACATTGTGCTATAAAATAGAAGTTAAGGTATTTTGCCTTAGTATGACCGATTGTCATTTTGTGGGCAATACTAAGACAGAATACAGTAACTTCCAAAAAAGGGTCAAAGGTCAAATTTGAGTTACATTTTTTGTAGATAGATTAATACAGGTATTCACTACAAAATGTGAAAATTACAATATTATACCTATTACTCAATTGTCAGGACATTAAGATAACTTTAAAGTCATTTTTCTCAGTTTCACACTCTGGTGAGTTAAGGTCTTTTGCCTTAGTAGGGCAGAGTAGTCCAGTTTCAGAGTGACGAGTTTGTGGCCAAAAAAGTGCCCGAAATATCGGTTTCCATGTGTATGTGCTGGATGGTGTGCTTCCTTTATGAAAGTAAGTGTTTTATAGAGTTACAGACATAATGAGTCATGTTGTAGTGGTCAACATAAATGTGCCCCTTCTGTTATTATGCTAAGCGGAGAAGCATGCTAAGCAGAGATTTAGTATCTTTAATTTCTTGTGTGGCTAGCTATAGGGAGGAGATGTATGTTGCTAATTGGGATTTATGTTGTTTAGCGTAATGCCATGGTCATTTGATATGAGATGCTTGCACTCGTAACTTCGTCACTTGTAACTTTAGGACTGCTATTTGTTTTTACTAACAGTAATTCACGAAGCACTTTAGCCCTAAAAGTAGCACCAGCTTAAAAGAAGTCGCGAGGACTCCTAACGTGATGTTTTGAAATGCGTCTACTATGGTCTACAGGAGCTTCCATAACTAACTTCCTTAGTTATGCCTACAATTTTGCATTGTAGGCATAACTAAGGGATGCAATAACACCACCAACCAAACAACCAAAACTAGCCTACTCATTGTCAACATGTACATTAAATGTAACGTTATTGTGAATCAAATTAAAATGTTTTCTTTGCAAACGTAGGCATAGGCATATGGTGACAGATTAATTTAATAATGTTGCTGTGTGAATCACGGTAAGCGCGAATGAAGTGGCCACTTCTTAATGGGACCCACTGTATGGAAGTGGGCTAAGTAAAATAACCAAAGATCTGAGCTGTGTTGCATACATGCAATGTGAGGCAAAGTATAGAAAGGTGATGAAATATACAGAGACAGGTCAAGAAATATAGTGCAATGTACACAGTAGTATACAGTTGATTTACAGATCAACAGGTGTCCTTTATTCTGAGATACATCTGAGATAGGCTACATCAATAGGCTCTCAAAACAACCCCAGGCTCAAAAAACAATCCGAAACAGACATAAGGTCTTTATAGAGCAAATCCATATAAATTATTTGTCAAATAAACCAGTAAAACATAATTTGTGGGATGGAATATATAACATTCACACTCATAGCTCATATTTTTTTAAATAAATCAGTGAAAACGTATCCTGACAAACAAGCAGCTTTTTAATGCCTTGGTCATATTTCATAATTTCAATTCCTCTGTAGGTTACCTGATAGCCCAGTTTGAGAGGTGCAAGACGCGTGACATTAGATAGATAGATAGATAGATAGATAGATAGATAGATAGATAGATACTTTATTGATCCCCAGGGGAAATTCAAGAATTATTATTTATTTTTTATTTAATTTTTAATTTTAATTATTAATATATTTATTATTTATTTTTGCAGCCAATCACTGCTGTGATTTGATCTCAGTCATAGAAGCTAAATTCGAAGGCAGAGCTTTTGAGATATTACCACTGCTCCAACACTGAAAGGCAGTGTTACAATGCCTGGATCAAGCCAGGTTCAGCATAGCGTATGCCACTGTCTGCTCACGTTGGTGACCGGACCGGGCAAGCACACTTTCGCTAGCTTGACGAGCCAGACCCACATTAAAATGTAGGGTCTGGGCACTCACCGTTCGCAGTGCTCAGTCCGAGGGGCGGGATAATCAGTTGTCTTTCAAATTCCCTCTGCACGCAATAGGACAGCGGCAGCGCTATGAGTCCCATGCATTTCCCACCAGCGGAGCTAGTTGGCTAGTTCAAACGTTTGCCAACTTAATAAAAACTTAACTCGTGTCACACTGTTCGCCAGCAGCAACATCCATCTTATTTGTTTTCAAGTAGCAGGGAATTCAAGCCAAACCGTTGCAACTCTGCCATCAATCATTACGTTAAGCCCACCTAACGACTATAAATACACGATTTCATTGGCCTGATTAAGTTTCGATTTCTGGAGCTCACAAGCCAATGGAGAGTTGCTAGACTAGCCCTGGCAGCAAATGTAATTTCCTGCCGCTAGGGGCGCGTCTAGATTTCTAGGCTACACTTTCGCAGTTCCCGCCGGAAATGCAGTCTAGTTGTAATTGCATTACTTGATTTACAAAAATACTTTGTTACATGCTCGTTACCACTAAAAGTAGTGGAATTACAGTAACGTGTTACTTTGTAACGCATTACTCCCAACACTGGTTGCTACACACTTATTACTCTTTGATACAGTGGTATAAACCCATTAAAATGAAGTGTACCAGTTAAGTACTTACATGTGATTACAAGTAATTAACTGGTACACTTAATAGGTTTATTCCACTGTATCAAAGAGTAACAAGGTTGTAGCAGCACAGCTATTACATGTACACTGAAGACAATGAGACCTTGACTGGAGCTAAGAATGGTTTGGATATCAAATTTATCATAACCAGATTTACCCCATCCAGCAGGTCTCAGGTCAGCTCTTTGCCTCTGAAAATGTAGGCAAATTGGCAAAAAGTTTTGAAAAAGCACTCAGTATTACAATGTAACAACTATATGTAGGTACCCACAAATACATAATGCAAGTACAATGATAGTACCTGATAGTACATGTTGTTACACAGGTTGTACCACTGTACCTAATTAGGTAGGTACACTGTAACAGCGACACATTAAAATAAAGTGTTACCCAACATGGTAACTAAAAGTCCTAAGAAATCCTAGTAAAATATGGAAATATGTTTAATTCTCATCAATCCAAGATGTGTGCCAGTATAAGGCCAGGCAACAATACACCCCTATGGGACTATTTTCCCCCTTTATGTCTATCAAAATAAAACTTTATACAATGAAAGTATCCATGAAAAGTACATTGTTTTGTATTACAAGTTTCTTTAAAAATGAATTTGAATATGCAAATGAGCTATACACTAATCGAATATAGGCTATCCAAAATATACCTGCATAGGCTTAATTTTTTCCTTTATAGGCTTAATTTTTTCCTTTACTCCTACCACAATAGAACTTTACACAATAAAAGTCTACGTGAAAAGTAAAACAGTTTGTATTACAAGTTTGAAGGAACATGCCACCCAATGTCAGTAGTAATATATGTTCTTACCTTAACTTTCACGAGTTGAGTCATACCTCTCCCGTGTCGGTATGTGCACTCAAACGCTCTGGTGTCTTGCGCTGACTGTGTTAGCATGTTGCTATGCTAAGCGAGGGCTCAGGCGTAGCCAGGCGTAGAAGTAATCAAAAACATCCACGTTTTCCCGACTTAAATACAGTTGCACGAGTAGTTGATAAAAATGTCTACGGTCACACAACATGAAATGTGGCGATTTTCCAAGCGAATAAACAGTGTTTATTCAATGTGTGGCGCAATAGCACTGGGAGGGGTAGACATACAGCAGTGTTTCTCAAACTTTTTTTCTGGGGACCCACTTTTTAAAAATGACAGACTATCGCGACCCAACTCGTGACTGTGGTAGTTAACAAACTAGATCAGTGGTTCTCAAACTTTTTCTTTCATTCCCCACTTTGATCAAGGGGGCATTCTCGAGCCCCACCTGTCCCTCATCACTCTAAGAAAGTTGTAGGTCAAGCTTAAAATTGTCAAATTTATGGAAATAATGAAAGTTCTAAATATATCCTCTTCAACAGAGTTAAAATCAGCTAGTGATGCAGATATAATAATAAATAAATACATAACACACATATTTCTGTTTCCCAGCAACATATTAGGAAGCATAGGCCATTTTACAGCATTGTACAATATATTCAATGAAATGCCAACATGCTGCATTAAATGGATCCATAATCCAGTCATACTGAGCACTGCTGGTTGGGAAATATTTTTGAAATAAACTTTGCAGGGATGTGATGTAGGCCTACTGTTTAATACATGGGATCACAAGAGTGCCTCCCAATCAGACGTTTCCGTGATTTCGCTCAGAAATCTCAAAGGCATAATACTGTCGCGATCGAGGCGCCTGTCCCATACTCAAGTTTTTTTGGTGAATGCAGTAATCTTATTTATCAGCTTCGTCAAGAAATGTTCATTAGTGAACGTGCTTGCAGATTCAAGCATGCACTCTTCCTCCAAGAAGAGGCGACTCGGAGCTCAAACACGCGCAACAGCACTTTACCTCGGGAAAGCCACCTTGCCTCGCTGTGAAACAGTACAGCCTTTTGGTCAGCTACCATCTCTTCGCAAAGTGCGGAGAATATGATATTTGTGTAATAATGTGATATTTGCTACCAACGCCGCTCTCACTCGTGCCATATTGCTTAATATAATCATCACATTGTTCAATGACTCTGACAAAAATCACAACAGTGCAGTGCACACACACACACACACACACACACACACACACACACACAGTGCATTGTAGCTTACAGTGGGTCCCAGTCCCAGTTCCACACTTCATTCACGATCATGGTGAATGGTGAAATGTAAGTACAACTGTAGCCGCTTGGGGGCAGCATAGTCCGCTGTGGAGTTCCACGGTCGAACCAGACGGCACATTCGACAGCAAAGGGCTGTGATTGGCCGAAGTTTTCAGTGTGTTTCTCTGTGTTTTAGCAGCCCCTGCAACATGCTAGTCCACTGTAGCCTAAGCCTTGTACATAATGTTAAACATAGTTTTGGATTCAGTGGCAAGATTTCTTGATTGTACAGTGTCTGTCTCTCAGTAATGTTTTAAAATGAGAGCTTCGTCAGCTGGCAGTAGGCTACTTTGTCGGTAGTCATGAGAAGTTAAACTTGCTAACAGAACATAAATATGCTGCCCAGAAACCTTGTGAATAGTTCTGATTTCTTTTACTACACTAACGAGGTTGAAATATAGACTTTGCCTACAGCATCTCCTTAACAGTAATGTTAACAAAATGACAGCATTCATATGACAAAAAAAAACGAATTCGGTCACTAAAGACTGTGCCACAGCAACCAGTGTAGGCTACAGTCCTACCCAATAGGCCTACTCGAAGCAGATAGCGTTGTCTGACGGTCGAGTGGGTTAATGCAGTGTTTCTCAAACTGTTTCAGATGGAGGACCACTTAACCAATAAAAAATGCATGGACCACCTAGCTAAAAAAAAATAGATTAGACCTACTTCAACAGTATATCAGCACAATAGGCCTACTCACTGAACCACCTTGCTTATTGTATTTTCACTTTGCTTATTGTGTCAGAGGATTCATATGATTTAAACTGGCATATCTTACATAGACAGTGTTGCAGAACTGTTTGGATTTACATACAAGTTGGTTCAATATTGCAAACAACTCATCTATATCATATTTTACCACGTCTGCTCGCGGACCACTTGGGATAGCTTGCGGACCACCAGTGGTCCCCGGACCACACTTTGAGAAACACTGGGTTAATGCACGTATTTCCAGAACAACAACTTTCAGGCAGTTCTGAGTTCGAATCTAGGCAGGAGCAGAGCCATATAAAGGCCTAGGCCTATTGTTATCATTTTTTGCAAGGTGTTGCTCCTGGCAATACTTGTTTATAAGACGTTTGGTGATTAATTGATAGCTGTTTTTGGGACAAACTCAATGCTCTTGTTGCTTGCAGTTTGTTAAATAAAGCGATGCAGATTACATTATTTATTTCTGATTAATTGCGTCTTTTGATGTATTTTGCAACATTTGCTTGTTAGGCTGGGCTACTGTCAATGTCCTGTACAGGTCAATGTTCAACAATTGCTGGTGTAGGCCTAGGCTATTAATCAATTAGGGACTGTTCGTTATTTATTTAATTAGAGGACCACCGGAGGAGTTTTGGGAGCGTTAGTCAAAAAAGACGTGACCCTCCCTCGCCAGCAAGAATTTTTTCTATGACCCTCCAAAGTGATTGAGAAAAAGCGATGACCCTCCCCAGTCCCAACAATTTATTGATGCCTTAGGCTACTAGGTCAATTTGGGAGCTTGCATGCTACGACTCCTTCCTTGAAATGCCTTGAAAAGGCTGTCGTTTACACAATTTCACAAATAATCACGGGACGAAACAAACCTGTCCACTTTTCCGGGTTTATCGGCATTATTTTAACTTTTTTCCTCGCTGTCTTAGGAGGAGCTGCAGGGCCGTCGCAGGGGATGCGAGGCCCTGTCTTGAACTTGACAGATGCAAGGCCCTTTTCACTACGTGCATGAAATCATGCGATAGCTTACTTTACACATAGCCAAGGCTACCGTCGGTGTATTTTAATAGTAGCCTAGTCTAATAAGCTACACCAGCTTGCCTTTAAGAGGGGAAATTCAATTGTATAGCCTATAACATTAGCTGAGTCACATATTTTGCCATATGGTGTTTATCATAGGCTACATCATGAAACCAAATAGTGTAACAGTTTTAACACTTTAACAGGGGAATTAATTGGGCATGAATCATTGTGCTGAGCGGTATTTGTCAATGAGCAGAAACACACACACGACATTCAAACTATTGATAAGATGTACTGGTCTGTATCTATAGGCTAACATTGGACAAATAAATGACACTGACTCGCCATATCCTGACTCAGGGAAAAAAACATTTTCTTGCTTTTGCCAAACTCAGCAATGAAATCATAGGCCAGTTTGCAGGTAGCCTAACTCTTTTTTTTTCATAGAAGGGAGAGCCCAGTCTCTCCTGTGACATGGAGGTGCATAAATAGTTTTTAATAGCCTGTTCAACTTCGAAAAGCCGTTCACCCGATGCCAGTCACTGATCGCAATTTCAAAGTTCGAAAGCTTCATCTTTTTAAGTTTTAAGTGCCTTCATTTGGTTTGCAATGAATGAGGATAATTGCTTTTTTTTTGCATTATTTTGAATCGACTTCGCTCCAGTCTCAACAGCACGTACTTTTTCCACACGCTAAGTTCTAACGCGACATACTGTAGGCCTATCCCCTCTCGCTTTCTCTCTCCATCCCTGCACACGGTGCTTTCTTAAAGGAGCTGCACCATTTTACAACAATTGCATTTACATTTTCATATTAGAATGTTTTGTCAAGTGTTTAAACTACCGTGATCAATTTAAGTTCCCGTGCCCCCTTTCGTCATGGAAGCAGTAAGTCAGTCGCATCAAAAATAGTAGTGGCACCCAAGTGACACCTTGTGGTTGTTTGTGTCAACTGCAGTTTGTGCCATTTCTGCTGAGAAAATGGGGTGCGTGATTCATGAAGGAACCCGTCCAAACTTAACGGGGACCCACTGTATCATTTAAATGTTAAAGCAGCATACTTTGCTTTTTTCAAACTTAGCATTTGTCTGTGTTAATGCTGTGAAGGGGTCTAGGTACCACCATAGCAGTCATCCTTGGTCTGGCCTTTTTTGAGAGGCCCTCTTCCTGGTCCCATACATCTGATCCACGACATCGGCCCTCACCTTGGGAGCCAGCTTGTGGCCTGACTGAGAGCATAGAGATGGTGTGCCTCTGCATCTTTGTTGTGGATTTTGCTGTGAAGGTAATTCCAAATATTTAGTATTTATGGTACCAGAATATAACCAGTTAATAGAGTGAATGTATGAAATATATGACATAATAATGTTTAATATATGTTTAATATATGAAAACATTTTTATATGATAACCTGTCCAGACTTGCTTTGACTTTTTTAACCATTATAGTTCAGATAAGTCCATGAAGACAGATGAATAGCATTTTAATTAATAGATTATTACAAAAAAAACTGTTGATTATTTACTCAGACATTTTTTTGTATTGCACAAATATGTTATGGTTACATGTGCAAATGAGGTATAATCTAACTATTTGCCAGTTTTTCACAACAGAAATCTGAACATTGGATAAAGCCTGGTTCAACATTTTTTTTTACATCTATTTTTAAGATTTCATAAATCAGAGAGTAATATTTTAGGAAGAAAATGTTAATCAATGGAAAATATAAATCAAAGTGCATCCAAATTCACACCTATTCTTCTCTGTTGAATTGCTCACAGAGCATTCATCACGCAGCTATCGCACATCATGTAAAACTGTGCAATGTCATCTTTCAAACAGTGCTAGTGGATAAAGTCACACGGAAAAAAAAATACTTTGAGTTTACATGAAATAATAAATAATAATATTTTCATTCTACAGACAGCCTGTCTCTGTCTCCACACCCATTCTTCTCGGAGGAGTATCTCACAAACTGTTCAGTCAACACAACAAACCATATATCAAAATAAACAGCGGACTTTAGTGAATACACAGATATAAAGCATTCCTCTGTACAACTAGCCGTTCTTGAGTTTGGAAATTGCAGCAAATTTCTACATTGCCTTCAACTGTGGACTGAAAATCCTTTTTTCAAAATATTGGGTTTTTTATGCTTTTAATCTGATAGGACAGTGAAGAGAGTGTAAGGAAGCGAATGGGAGAGAGATGGGGTGGGATTGGGAAATGACCAGGGTCCGACTCGAACCTGGGTCCCTGTGGTAGGTAGCCCTCTGGGGCTGGCTTTGGTTGCCTCGCGTCCACTCAATACCCAGATCCCCATCTGGAGTCTTCCATCCAATCAATGATACATTGGATATGGTACACTGGGATTGCAGTGCAAACAATTCAGCTTGCAGCCTGATGGTTTGCTTGTAAGGCATGCATGTGAAAACAGTGGAAAGCACTTTTTTTTTTAAGTATATTTTTTGGGCTTTTTTTGCCTTTATTTGGACAGGACAGTGGAGAGTGACAGGAAGCAAGTGGGAGGGAGAAATGGGGTGGGATCGGGAAATGACCGCAGGTCGGATTCAAACCTGGGTCCCCGTGGGCACTCGGACCCCTATATGGTACAGGTGCTGTAGCCTGCTGCGCCACAGCACCCCCCAGTGGAAAGCACTTTTAACCCTCTTGTTGTGTTAAAATTTGACCGATTTACAATTTTGTTTTTATTAAAAATATTGTTAATTTAATCTGTCATGAGTCACCATGACTTTGCTCACACAGGACATCTGAATACATGAAGTAAATGTTGATCATTTTCATAACATTTTGGGTGCACCCCCATAACATTTTGTGCACCTTCCCAATCAAAAATGACCATCCATTAGAAATGAATGGGTGAGACTATGGTAAGTGTATAAATGTAGTCCAGGCACACACCCATTGATCAGAAGGACAGTGTATGTGCTTGTGTACATTGTCACAAATACACACACACACACACACACACACACACACACACAAACATACTCTCACCCTCACCTTTGTTTCTATGACGGCCACCACAGGAACCTTTCCTCAATAGAATCTTTACCCCACTGAGTTGTGTCAGGTCAATTAGGCTTACATGTGTTAAATAGCAAAAAAGTTGAAAAGTTGATATATTCAAAATAACTTAAAGGGACACCAGGCAACGTTTTCATGTTAATTAATCATCTTCGTAAGTCGGTATATGGTTAAATGACTCATTACAGGGTTTAATGAAGGCTCTCGCCCGCCCCTGCCTGCCTGTAGAAAGAATATCCCACTTACCAAGTTGATTGTATCCTACCCGCCGACCGAAGCAGGATCAGTTTACAGCACAGCGGTAGGCTAACGAAACGCTAGAGATTGTTGCAAACGTGTGTATAATGGCAGAGCCGGCGAAGAAGCAGCGAAAACCACTGACGGAAGACGCAAAGAAAAGGAAAAGAGCTTCAGACCGAGCGAGGGGGAGTTTCGTAGAGAAAAAGCATCAGGCTTGCCTGGTGTCCCTTTAAATTGATACCAAGGTCTATCACAGCATCAGATGATAATTATGTATGTATTTGGATTTATAATAAATCATAAACCAAAATACATGCTCTATATATAGGGCTACCAATTCAGCTGCTTGGGCAGAAAAAGTACCTGGGAGGGAGTGAGATTCAACCTAATCAAATTGATTCAGTGATACAGTAAGCCACTTCATACCTCTCCGGACCCCAAACGCTTAGCTGAGCCATCAACAAACAATATTAGGTCATGATTTGACAAAGGTGTTTCAGAAATGTCTGGGTGAGGTTTCACAGCAATCATGTGAATCACCATCATCTGCTGTTGGCAGTAGAGTAGATGGGGTAAGTGTTGTACAACGTGCAAGGATTACATGAGTAAGACTTAATAACACATGCTGATATGACAGGAGACGGGCAGGTGTAAGATGTTATGTTTTTGCTTGTAGAAGCAGTGAGTGTACTTCATGTGGGACATGTACAATGAGTGGATGTAAAAACACAATGTCAGCTAAGCTGAAAGCTAACACTTGCAGCTGCTGCCACATCATTCCTTTCACTACTGGATCTAGGTAGAGCTAGATAGATACTTTATTGATCCCCAAGGGGGTCTAATTGCTTAGATACATAAGCCACTGGTCTGTGCTGACCACCATGCTGTTGACATAACACCCCTGACATGTACCCTGCTTTTTCACACATAAAACAAATGGAATATTAAGTCATAGTTAGGCAACCCACGAGCTGAAGCTGACACTAATGCTTGTTGTAGATCTATAAAGGCTTTATCACAATTGTCAGTCTAAGTCAGATTGTCAGGCAAGTTTTTACATGTATTTGCACATGCCAACCAACCACCGCCCATGCCCCACCCCCCCGCGCTGGGACCCCCAAAACCCAAAAAATGCAGTTTTTTTCGAAATAACTACCTGAACCGTGGCACCGAGGTGGTGGTATGTTGGTCTCAAGGGCCCACATCAACCTAGCCCATAATCCCTCATTTGTGATTTGCCCCCGGTATAAAATGAAAATGCAATATCATTCTGCTTTAATCGCCCCTATCTTCAGTTAAGATGTTCAGAACCAAATTTTATGTGTATGATTAACCTGACATTACCTGGGGGTATGCCAAGTTTCGTAGAATTTCATCCATGGGGGGTCTAAAAAAAATGTAAGTTGTGTACATTTAGTGACTGTACACTCATTGGCCTGTAGATGGTGGTGTTGAGCGAAGGGTTGCTGGAAGACACGCACTCTTTCTCACAAACATACATACATCAACACACACACGCACATACACATAGATAGATAGATAGATAGATAGATAGCTAGATAGATACTTTATTGATCCCCAAGGGGAAATTCAAGGTCTCAGTAGCATACAGACATCACACACAACATGCACTTGCAGCAGAAATGGTAAATATAAGTATAAACATATAACAAAACTCCACTGTACAATAGAGACAGTAGAATATAAGAAAAACTAAGAAAAGACTAAATACTAAATATACTATATAAATTAAATAAAAAAATCCACAGTGTGCTTGAGGGTGATCAAGCATGAGACGCTTGCAGTGACAGAGCCGGGACTGGCCTGTAGTTCTGAGGTGCTCAAGAGAGTGAGTGTCATGGTGAAGGTGCAAAAAGTAGTCCAACAGTAGTCCTGTAGTTCTGTGTGCATGGTAAGGTGCTCAAGAGAGTGAGTGTCATGGTGAAGGTGCAAAAAGTAGTCCAACAGTAGTCCAACAGACAACAGACAACATGCACACATACACACACACACGCATGCACACACACATCCACAGGCACAGACACACGCATCCACATACACAAACACACTCAAACACACACACACACACACACACACATGTACGCACGCACACATACACACACAGACAGAAACACACACATGCACACATACACACAGATACGCACACACACAAACACACACATGCACGCACACATACACACGCACACACACACAGGCACACACATACTATCGGTATGATTATCAGTAGGATTAAAGGAAAACCGAATATTCATCATCATTTAGGCTGCATTTCCAGTATTGGCGTTACATAGTTTGTCCACTAGATGGCACACGTTGCAGTTAGACGTAACTTTGTTGGAAGCAAGGGCGTAGGTTTGGTCTGAGCTTTGGTGTGGGGACACTACCCACTACCCCCCCCACCGAGACAAATGGATGTGGAGATGGGTGCAGAGAATAATTATTAAATCTCTTGAAGTTATTTTTTCTCGCGAACTGTTTATTACTAGTGTTGATGAACTGACCGATGTGTCGGTTAATTAACCTGGTTCGTGTCACTGAGCCGGGAGAATCGAGTGCCAACGTCAATAAACCGACTCAGTGTTACTAACATAATTCGTTTTCACATACAGAGCAACACTGGCTTGATTGGCTGTGCTCGAGTGTTCTCGTCGCTACTCTTTCATCTTATCGCGTATTAGCGCCTCTACTGGAGTGGTAGTATAATCAGTCAAACTATGATAAGCCTGTATGGCTCTGGGACTCATAACTGTGGCTGCCAAACGAGTCAAACAGTTCGCTAGATTCTCCGGGCCTCGTAACCGTGGCTGCCACACGAGTCAAACCGTTCGCTAGGTTCTCGGTAATCCAGTAATCAACCGATCACATAAGCCTTTCTAGTGCAAACTAGATGATTATGTTCATTGAAATGTTATCGATGGGAAAGTATTATATCACATAGGCCTACCTACAAATACACATAGGCCTAATGTTATCTTGGTAGTTACGTTAAATAAATGCTTAGAAGTGAATGACTGTAGGCTGCAGGCTGTCACAAGGAGACTGAGTGAGACCGAATGTAACCGTGCAACCGCTGTTTAAAATATCCATTTAAATTGTAGCCTAATATAATGCACTGTTGTGCATTTTAAATCAGAAATAAGAATGTGAGGAGGTTGCTATTAACTTGCATCTACAATCGAAACTATCTACATGCAAATTGAATGGCCTTATGTCCGGTCTATGGATGTCTGCTTTAGTTGACAGCACGGTCACTAGATTTTAATCGGTAAAGTTGAGGAGCTGGTATCTGTTAATGTTAGTGCAAATAGGCTTAGATTCATGTCCCTTGTAGTTTGCAGAATCGAGAGGTACATGGCAAGCCCCACATGAACGGTTTCATTTTGAGAGGTAGATATCCATGCTCTGGCACCCCCTCTGCGATGCGTTCGTCCTCCAGTTTCATGCGTCAGTTTCATGAGCTTTTATGACAAAACCGTGACTGTGGTAGTTAGCAAACTACATCCTAATAGGAAACTGACAAATGGTGTAGGCCTATAACACAACATAAATTGTACTGGCGACCCAAATAAAATCTCCTACGACTTGTTTTCAGTGCATCATAGATGATTGTGTTCATGGCCATTCACATATCGATGGGGAAGTTCATCACATAGCCTACATAACACGTCATGTTATCTTTGTAGTTATAAAGTTAAATGTTAGAGAGGTGAATGTTGCTGGCTTCATAGTAGGTTCACAAAGTGACCGCGCACCAGGCTACTGAACGAGACCGTAACCGAGAGTATGAGTCTAATCAAACAGGTGTTATCGCAAGTTTGAGTTATCAACCGATCGCAGAAACCTATTTATTTTTCGTGCATCTTAGGTGATTGTGTAGCCTACATAGACATTCATAGGCTACATTACCGATAGATATAAAATACAAATACAAATAAACGTCATGTTATCTTTGTAGTTATGTTAAATGAAATGTTTGTTGGTAGGTAGTGTCGTGGAAAAACCGGTCCACTTCCGAATCCACTGAACAATTTATCACTTAACTACTTACTAATTAGCACTCTGGAACAAAGCGTCCGAAGGAGACAATGCAGACAGGAGATCTCTGAAGACTGTTGATCTTTATTCACCGTATTGCAGTGATAGTCCAGCCTAAACGATGTCCAGACCAGGTGTCAAGCAATAGGGTGATGTGAGATGTCATCAGCTGGCGCCCCCGATGAGATCTGAAATCAAAATGGCTGCGGCCTATCTTTTATACTCCTTAACCTAGAAGTTGGGCCTTCTCGCCTCCCTCGAAAAACACCTGTTGGCCTATCAGCATCCACCAAGGTTACGGATATTGGTGGGACCCCTTGTCATATCATGCATAAAAATTATATGCAAAACTGTCTGATTCTGTTTTTTTCCAGTTACCATTACCTCATCCTCTTGCTCTTGACCGTCTAGGCCCAGTGTCACTGTGCACTCATTCACCCCACTCTTTGACACCTGGTCTGGTCTGCTTAAGATGTGTACAGGCCTTGAAGTCTCATAATAATTGCAGTAATATCAAAGTTTATAAAAAAAACATACATACATCCTTTAAGTCATAGAAATCCACCACATATTCCCTCCTTTGAGGCTAAATTAGCCTCACTTTACAGCAAGCATACTTGACATGTCATGACCTAATATATTGTCAAGACCTGTTTATCCAGACATGCGTGAGCATTTACTATGGAACCTTGTATATGGTTAGCACCCTTCCTAAGTGATGAGTATACAATTTTCATTATCATATGTGTAATTGCAAAAAAAATTTATATATATATATAAATGTAAATGTAATATATCATTACCTAATCTATTAAAATGATGACTATGCTGACTCCGATATGTGTAATATTGCTAAATGATTGACCTGGACGCCCAGACAGGGTGACAAAAATACCAATTTTTATTATGAACAATGGCTAGGACCCGAGACGGATTTGTCCCCAAAGCCGACCAATATGCCAGGCACTTTGAGCATTTTTTTTTTTTTTTTTTTTTTCATGCAACGGCCATCGTGCCAATTCGGAGTTACATAACATCATGATCGCATTCGTCCCCAATTTGCCAATCCGTTTTCTCCTCACATATTTGTAAGTATATATATATTGATTGATTTAGGTTGATTATTTTCCTTACATGTCCCACCCCCACCCTGTTCTCCTGTAGCATGCCCCCTTAGATATCTCCCAGATATCACACCCTTCCGGGCTGGGTGGACGTCACCGGTCGCAAGTGTACGCCACACTATGGAGCCGGGCCGTCAGTCCCCTGCCTTAGGTTGCCCCTGCTGACCAAAATGGGGTCTTACCCGTCATTGGGCACTGCCTGAGCCACAAACTCCGCCACGCCTTTTGGCGGGCCGGGGCTAGCATACGGCAGGCTGGGGTGAGAGCATGTATTATAAATTTCAAGCAAGCAGTACAATCCAACTCTTCTGGATGGCCTTGCAGGTGAGGGCTAATCCTCCACAATTCTAAGTTTCATCTACGCATAATAAGTATTCATTAGCCATACATCAACATCCATCTTACCTTTCCCTTATCGCTTTTTGCTCTTTTGAGGCGACTATTCGTATCAGGTCACAGCCCATGACTTCTATCCTTTTCTCTGTCACCTGGGCGTGCAGGTACATGTCTTGTGAGTTACCTATCAGTAATTGTGTGTGTGTGTGTACAGACAAAGCATCTATGTACAGTGGGCAGTGCTTCGACTTGGCCAGCTTCACTCGCGGTCCGCGCGTGGGATCACGCGGTATCACGCGACTTTAATTTGTATTTTTCCAGTGAGACGCTACAACAACCCAAACAACCGGTAGATGGCTCAAGTGAGCAGGGTGTCTCGTAAAAAGAAATGGAGCCTGGAAAACCCTACACAGACTTCACTACAGACTTTAGCAGACTGGTTTAGAAATAATGTAATAGCCAGAAATATGCCTGCCCTGCCCTAATAAAGAAATATTTGGTTAACTGCGAAAGTGAATCCCGTTTGCAGCCAGAGAGACGCAGGGACAAATTAAACATTCTGGTTTTCTCCGAGTGCAACGATGATAGACAGACATCATTTGGAGTATTAACCTCCGTTGCTCAGCCAAATGCCTTCCTGTTAAGTCCTGTTATCACGGAGTTACAGGCGATAAACGATTTTTGATGGTCACAAGTTTACTTCATTAGCGGTTTATTTTGGATTATTAAAGAATGTTTTTCATTTAAAGGTTTGACTTCGTGCTTATTTAGTAGATCATTTAGTGCTCTCCCCAATCCCAGACGTTCACATTGCATGTTTGTTTGTAATGGATGCAACCGCGAGATAGGCTATGCGTTTGACAATGAGTTGTTAAACCAAGACATATAGCCCAGCAGCAATCTAGGGACTGATCGTTATTTATTGAAGGGGCCACCGGAGGAATTTTGAGTGCTTCAGTTGGAAGTTGCATGACCCTCTCTTGCCTGCTAGAAATTGTTCAATGACCCTCCGACAGAATTGTTAAAAAAGACATGACCCTCCCCTGCCAATTGTCTTCCGCCCGCGCCACAGCCACACACTTTGTGATAACGTTCTTAAATCAATCTTTCCCGTGAGCTTGCATGCTACCAGTCCTTCCTTTTCAAATGTGTTGCGCCTGTTTGCACAATTTCACAAATAATCATATGTGATTAATAGTATGACAAATAATCCCTGTGCACGGGGACCTAAAACAATGCATGCCAACTTTTTCGGTGTTTATCCACGTATTTTAACTTTCCCCGCTGTCTTGCCGTTTTAATGTTTTCCGTAGAATATCCCATATTTTAATACTCTCATAACAGCCCTGCCATCGGGCCTGTCTCTGTGTTGCCCTGTTGCTACCCCTTGCCCTTCCAACTTAAACAGATGTCTTCAAATCATCGCTTTCCTTGCTTGAAGGCGAACTTAGAGTGATGTTAACCTATTTAAGTTTAAGTAGCGATTGTCGTGGAGAGCACGATTCATTGGCGCTTGCATGTTCGGCCTTATGTCTACGTGCGCACCTGGAGGCTACTCAGCTGCAAGAGAAATAATTTCCCCTATTTGTATGTTCACTGCAAGTTGGCCTACCATAACTTACCAACTCTGCACTGTAGACTGGCTATTTATATTTTTCTGTGAAATAAGCAAATGTATTTGTTCAACTTTATGAAGCAGAATTACGCGATAGGGTACTTGGAACATAATACATTTGACAAAGGACAGATGAATGTTGCTAGTGACAAAATATTAACTTTCAGTGTTTTTACGATGTCTTTGTCATGGGGAAGTGTTTTCCCCCATGCATTTATTCTAGGTTACTGTCAATGACTGCCGTGAGAGAAGCGGGTTCTGTGTTTCGTTCATGTCAGTGACTGACGCGAGAGAAGCGGGGTCTGTGTTGTGTTGCGTTATGTTAATTTATTTTCATTGGGCATACCGTGCCGTGCCGTCCACAGCTCTTCAGTTCTGACAAAGCCAAAATTACTCCTTTTGAAACAATGAGTGCAGGAAAGCGTTTGTATGGTTATATTGTTTGGGGGTTGTCCCAAGCAGCTTTCAGCCATAAGGCTACTTTGAGAACATTTCAATTCACCCGACACTAATATTCAAAATGTTGAAAACTATTTCGGCATAGCCTATAAAGCAGTTTAATTAATATGGAATGTTAGTTGTAAACAAACGAGCTACTTGGTGAGGCTTGGCAATCTTCACGATAGGCCTATTAACTAACCACCCGATTCACGTTGGCTGGGGGGAAGGGGGGCCATCAGACAATTGTGCCCAGTTAATCCGGCCCTTCCCCCCAAAAATCACACCTTCCCACCTCAGCTTAAAAGAAGTCAAGAGGACTCCTTACTCACAGACCTATTCACAAAGCTGCGGTTTTGAAATCCTATGCAGCTACAGGAGCTTCCAATCGCGAGGAAGCAATTTTGCATTGTAGGCATAACTAACATGCAATAACGCCGCCAACAACAACCAAAACTAGGCTAATCATTGTCAACATGTAAATTAAATGTAACATTATTGTGAATCAAATTAAAATGTTCTCTTTTGCAAACATAGGCATAGTAACAGAATAATTTAATAATGTTACAAAGATACTACATCAATCCATTATGTTTCATTGGGCTACTAGGCTATTTGTTTTGCCTTGATTCATTTAGGCTAGGCCTTTTTATTCAGGGGCCATATTCACAAAGAATTTTAAGGCTAAAAGTAGCTCCTAACTGGCTTAATTTAGGAGCAACTCCTAAAAATAATGGAAGTGTCACTCCTAACTTTAGGACTCCTAATTTTTTCACAAAAAGTAATTCACGAAGCATTTTAGACCTAAAAGTAGCACCTAAGTCTGGGACAGCTTAAGTCGAGAGGAGTCCTAACTCACTAAGACCTATTCATAAACAGCTTTTTTGTGGCATTTTACGTTGCGATGTTTTTGAAATAGCCTATGCTAACAGGAGCTTCCAATGTGAGGGAACAATTTTGCATTCATAATAGGGATGCAATAACGCCACCAACAACAACCAAAACTACTCATTGTTAACATGTAAATGAAATGTAACGTTTCATTGTGAATCAAATTAAAATGTTCTCCTCTTTGCAAACGTAGCCTAGGGATATGGTGACAGATTAATTTAATAATGTTGCAAAGGTAGGCTACTGCATCAATCCATAGGCCTATGTTTCATTAGGCTACTAAGCTATTTGTTTTGCCTTACTCTTTATTCATTTAGGCTAGGCCTTTTATTCAGTTATTAATCATCTTCCGTCCTTCAAGACTACTTATGTAGTGCACGATTCTCCCGACCTGTCACCTTTCAGTCATCATCGGAAGAGAGGTGTTTGGAATTCCCGCGTTACAATCGTCAGCCAATCAAGGTGGTCACTTCAGTCAAGCTCGTGCATGAATAATGACGTCATCCATTGCCACGAAGACTCAGTTTAGGAGTTGTCTGAAAGGCTTTGTGAATAACTTTTAAGAGAAAACTCCAATATAAAATCTTTAAGTGCGATTTAGGAGTAGCCTACTCCTAGTAGTAAGATAAAAGCCTTTGTGAATAGGTTACGGCCCCAGTTATTCATCATCTTCCGTCCTTGTGTAGCGCACTCATTCTGAGACCTGTCACTCATCATCGTAAGGGAGGTGTTTGGAATCATGCCCGCGTTACAATCATCAGCCAATCAAGGTGGTCACGCTTGCCCATTTAACCAAATTAATGGTCGAATATTACTGATGATCATTGTTATTTAAGAACATGCAGTGTGCATAGGGTACCAAAAACATCTTGCTCGTAAAAAAAGCATCATAATGCACATTCTGGCGGGTCTGTTATTTACTGTAGGCTGTGCAAACCACATGCCTTTATTTTGGGCAAGCCTGCATTCATTCATTCATTCAACCTTTATTTATTCTCGGAGGGTCATTGAGGGAAGCCCTCATTTTCAATGAAGCCGAGATTACAGAAGCGAAGCAAAGCGCTCCACAAACAAGACAACATTCGAGGCCTTCTGTTGAAGAATTTTATATAAAGCCTGCGCTGACAGTAATGCCCCTGATAGGCCTAGCACAGCTGTGGATAGTGTGGAATGTTCAAGTAATAACACAATCCAACGTGTGTCTCAATTGTCCCCCGCTGACCACCTCACACATTTCTCTAGATTTTGCAACAAACTTACATGACACAATGCCATAAAATATGCCAGTTTTAGGACACAGAATAATGTTTGTAATGATACCAGGTAGGCCAGGTATTGTCGAAGGTGCATGGTGAAGTGAAATTCTTACTTTGGAAAACAAACATTTGCCGATATCATCGCCGATCATCAGAATATTGCAACAGATTCTGTGTTCTGGACTGTAGGTAACTTGTTAAGCCAGTGGTTCTCAAACTTTTATTTCATTCCCCACTTAGATCAAGGGGCATGACTGATGATAGTGGAGATAACGTGTTATCCCGAGGCTTTTGCAAGTCAGCATCTTCGACGGTAGTCTATTAAAAATATAAGTTTTCGATGTCCCAAACGGAGAGCCATACTTTATTGTTTTTAACGATCTCTATGCTACTCACAAAAATGTAGGCATGGGGACAAAATGAAGTAGGTTATCCAACTGTCGTTTGTTAAATTATTGTGATTACGAGCCAGTGATTTTCAAACATTATAATATATATGCGTGACTCGGACATCTAACTAAATGCAACAGGCTCATATCGTCCTCGCATTCGCAAAATGAGGACCAGTGTTTTGTCAAATTGCAAATTGCTATTCGTTTTAACTATTTTTTTATGATAGTAGCCTATACAAAAAGCACTTCATACTATCTTAATCTTGGAATATGGGGAGGGAAGTTGCGCATCTACAGTCAGCCAAATATGAATGTAATTCTGCGGCATAAAGCAGATGTAATTGTTTATTGTACAGAAAAATAAAAATGACATGTCAAACAGTCAATTGACTACATTGCAGTCAAGAAGTAGGGCAAATTAATTTACGAAACCAAAACGTGGGTCATAGTTGTCTAAGCCTCTATTGCCTAGTCTGTTAGAAACGTCGCCAGATAGTATTAAATCGGCAACAACATTGTTTTCTGCAGAAGCCTACCCAAGGCTACAGATTAATTCTGAAAAGTTATTTCTCTACTGGCTCAATTATCACACCACTGTTTTGATTTGCGTATTTGCGTTAACCCCAACACTGACAATAATGTAGACAGCAAATTTCGATTTTGATTTTCGTGTAGTCAAGCCTTAAGCCATACCCAAGTAGCCTAAATCGAGGTAATGTTTAATTATGCATGATTTATTTTGTTATTGAATTCGTAGGCTGGGATTACTCTCGGCAACAATTATGTAAGGGACGGCTGGCAGAGCGATGTACAGTGGCAGAGCGACGCACAGTGGCTGAAAGTGGTACTAAAGCTTCACGCATCTTCACGCCGCGTAATGCGCGAATGAAGTGGTCATTTGAAAGCGATGCCCACTGTATTCTTGTGTATAGGTGTGGGCGCCTCGCATGCCCCACCCTATTCTTGCCAAACCGGTGGATGGAGGACCAAATAAGTCTGGAGCCCCTCCAAAATTATTTGATTCTCATGTCCACGTGTGTTCGGGTACATTTCTTCATACTCATTTTCCACGACCATCAATTGTTTGGCCACAGTCTTGGAGCAGATCTTCCCGCAGCATTGGGTAAAACAGCAGAACAGTCCTATCACCAAGGCAGCTCCAAGCAATATCTTCCCAACAAATGCAACAATTTGTGCCCCTAGTGACCCAAAAGTGTCCTTCAGCCACTGAGTTACTGGTCTAAAAATTCCTGACACATCACCTAAGCCAAACGTCATTCCTTTTCCAGAAATTTCATGGGCTTCTTTGTTCAAGTCCTTAAGTCTGTTCATTGCGTTTGTGAAATCCTCCATATCTTCATCTGCTCCAGGGATGTATGTGCAACATGACTCCAGTACCAGCCTGTTCTCTATTACCATCCTAGTGGTTTTATTTAGCCTACGGTCCACTGCAAGAAACGCATCAGAAGTGGCATTCATAGATGGTTGTAGTGGATTGCGTTAATTCTTAGCAATTCCCACCGCTGCTCCATAAAATGGGATGGCAGCTGCCTCAAATCCCGCAACCACTTCGTCCCTTACTTTGAACTCCTTTGGAATGTTCTTTGGCTGTCCAAATGCGTCCAAGTATATTTCTCCAGAGGTGACTGCTCTTCGGTTCCTCTTTGGACCACCATGGCTCTCTGTTTGCTCTCGTGAGTCTAGGGTCGTGTTGGTCAGTGTGGAGTTACGTTGCTTCCAGGGGATGATGTGAGTTGTCTGGGCCAGCATAACTCGGGCACACTTTCCAGTCCAGTATTTTGGAAGAGTATTTCGTCCATTTTGTCCATTAACCTGAACGTGAAATCTGTTGGTTGACGAATCCATCTCGAAGTACAGTTTCCTTCAAATACTCCTACCTCTTCCATCTTTATCTGTGCATCCTGACATCCTGATATCTCACTGCAGTTTTCATAGCGTGTGCCAGAAACTGTGCCATCATACTGTGCCATTCACTTCCTGTGAGTACTTTAGACCTGTTCTTATTTTCAGTTCCGCTGGGCTCTCAAAGCATTCAAATTGCGCATCCTCAGGCACCTTGTAGTATGGGTGGGTTATCGGTACTGTCGCGATTCCCACCCCTGGGTAAGCCTCTGTACATCTCTTTTTATTATTCTTCACTGGATTACCGTCATCTCGGTTGTATTGGGTTTCATCATCACTCCATGTTGCTGTCTCATTCAATTTTCGTCCTCTCCGGCTCACCATTATCATAAGGCAATGAAACGTGGAGAAATGGCCCTGTAAAAACGTTTTTCCTGACTTCATGTCGGCTGCAACTTCTTCGCATGTTCCAGCCATGGGCAGTACAGTCAGTTTTGGTTTAATTGTTGAGCACACATAGCAATTTCCTTCTGGGTGTACTGTCTTTGCAGTGTACTCGGCCCACTTCATCCAAGAATTGTCTTCCCAGTCTTTTGAAATTCCTGTTGACCTTTTGTTCCTTCTTTTGATCCAACTTTTATTGGTGTGGCCTCCGCTAACCTCCCCCAGTGCCTGGAGAGGTATTGTTTCATTGTTTACTGGCATGGCTGTGCTATTTACCTCTGTAATTGTGCTACTCACCTGGTCTCTCCACTCCTCACCTGACCCTTCAGGTCGATTTATTGTCTCATCCACTTTTTCTATATACACGACATCAACCAAATCTTCCACATACAGGATATCGCTTGATGCCTTTTTGTACAATGTCTTATTTGACAAGAAGGTTGGTGCCTTCACCCCATCAGTCGTCGTCTTCGCTTTCCGAACGCTGGGGGAACCAGTCCCTAGTTTCTTCTTGTTTTTTCCACTGTGTGTCAAGGAAGCTATACCTGTAGTGGGGGTCATCTGCAGAACGTTCCGGGTCTGCTGGTCCCTCCGGGCTGTTGTTAGGGAACGGTGGCCTCTGGTAACTGGGCGAAAGATGAGAGGATGGCTTGTAGTTTGCGTAGTTGATGGCAGTGTCCTCTGTTGTGACTAGCCTGCTTGTGGGAAGGTCGAAGGAGTACCATGTGTCCCAGTTGATTGTGTCCCCTTGCTGGTGCGTGGGCGGCGACAATACTGCTTCCCCTTCTTCCTCTTCTGGTCCTGATACTTCTTCGTCTGTTGATTCCGCCTTCTCTTCGGCATGGCCTCTATCGTTGTAGGGGGTTGTGGAGATGACTGTAGAGCCGGCTGTATGGACGGCTGGGGGACTATCTGCAGTTGGGGCAGGTATGGTCTCCGGTATCTGGGGTTCGGGAGTGGCCTCAGGGTTAGGTGAATGTACCCTGTTTGGACCCGGTTTGACCCCATCATCAGCAGTACCTGCAGAAACAGGTAGGGGAGAGAAAACACCACGCACCCTAGGCATATCACGCTTAAGGCCAGTATCAGGAGTCGGCCATATCCTCCTTGCCGTATCCCCACTTGTACTTGGCTCTCCCTCGGATTCCCCACCACCATCATTCTCCCTGGGGGAGTCTGGCGGAGGTCCCCACAGTCCTTGATCTCCTTCATCATCGCCTGGCTCCGTCGTTCTCCTCTGTGGCACCGCCCTGTAACAAGAGTTAAGGTGATACCACAATTGTGATGCTTCAACTCTTACCGCTCTGGGGGTGGCCTGGGTCACTCTGTAGGGTCCCTCTGCCCTGGGGTCAAGGCATGACCTCTTGAACACCCTCAAGTACACCCAGTCTCCCACCTGAATGGGTCCTTCTTCGGTCCTTCTTTCCAGCCTCTTTTCTCTTCTCTTCTGCTCTTTGAAAATTGTCCTGTGAACTTGAGACAGCTGTTTAATATAGCTGTTCACTTCCTGCTCCAAAATTTCTAACGAGGGTCTCCGATCGTCACTGATTCATGGAATTGGCATTGCTCTCCCTGTCACCATTTCGTGTGGTGTTAGGTGCGTGGTGCGATTCTTTTCACACCTCATTTTCATCAGTGCAATCGGCAACGCATCTACCCAATTTAGATTTGGCGACATTGGATCCACGTTCGAGCTCTGGCAGATCTTTAAAACCTTATTCTTAAGCGTAGCGTTACATCTTTCCACTAGCCCTTGGCTCTCTGGGTGATAAACGCATCCGAATCTGGTCCTGATACGTAGGGCATTCGCAATTTTTCCCCATGTGTTAGCCGTAAATGCTTTGCCATTGTCACTGCTGATTATTTCTGGAATTCCGAACCTGGGGATCACTTCTCATCAGTTCCCTTTGTAGCCCCCTTCTGTTCCCACAACACTTTCTCAGTATCAAGGGCAATATTCTGTGCCTCTTTTATGTCATCCAGTCGGAGTTGGGGGTCGACTATGACAACTCTGACTCCCCTGCCATCTGGTAGATCTGCTATAGCTGGAGCCTGTATGGCCACTGACTCTGAGTCTGTCAGGAGTTGGTCAATCAAACCTGTTGGGTACCTGGCCTCACAAGGTTTGTCCCAGCATTTAGGGCAGCCTGCCCTTTGACATAATGCACAACAGAGGGGATACTGATTATGTATATGTTCCTCATCATACCATTTAGAGCACCATGTGCACTCATTATAATGGTATGGGCACCTTGTGGGGCATGGCATGGTACATGGCACGCCATCCGAGATTGACCTGTTGAACAGCACTGTATGTGGTTCATTCTCCTGAGGGGGTTTTGGGATTGCATTAAGCCTTCTTGCCTCTAAGGCAGCTTCCTTTGCTACCTCATCTGCCTTAGCATTACCTACGGTAATGTGGTCATGCCCCTTACAGTGTGCTTTGCATTTGCATATGGCTAGCTGTTTTGGTCACATCATAGCAGCCAGCAATAGTTGGATTTGTTCCAAATGTTGGATAGGGCCTCCATCTGATTTCTTTAAACCTCTTTGTTTCCATTGCGCGCCATGCACATGGCAAACATTGTGGGCGTATGCACTGTCTGTGTGTATGGTTGCGTCCTGTCCCTCAGCTAATGAACATGCTGCTGTCAGTGCCTTAAGCTCAGCTAGTTGAGCTGAGCATGGTTGTGTGCATGGTTCACACATGATTGTGACAAAAGTGTCATGATTCACCATTTGCACTACACTGAAACCTGCGTGTGTTTTATTGTCATAGTTATGGCTAGAGCCGTCCACAAAGAACGTAATTCCCTCTTCAAGTGGTTCACTCTCTAGATCTTCCCTGAGTTTAGAGAATGACACTGAGTCTGAGACGCAATCATGCGGTTCACCCTCATAGTCAAGAGGGACAAGGTCCACCGGGTTCCCTGCTGTGTCACATGCCTGTATGTCAACGTCGGGGCAAAGATATAAATTATAGTATCTGAGCTGTCTCTGGGGTGTTAAGCAGAACTTCCCTTGTTCAATTAACTGGGCTATTGCATGATTGGTGTGTATGATCACTGACCATCCCATAGTAACGCTGGAGGCCTTGACATATGCTGAATACACTGCCTCAAGTCCCTGAAAGCATGGTGGATAACCCTGTGCCACTGCATCCAGTTTAGAGCTATAGTACGCAATTGCTTGTTTGCTTCTCCCATGACACTGTGTCTGTGCTAAGATAGCTGTCATGTATGCATCCTTTCCCTCCTCTTTCTTCACTGACACATACAAGTGGAATGGTTTTCCATAGTCTGGCATTGCGAGAGCAGGTGCTCGCTGCAGTTCTCCTTTGATGCGCTCAAATGCTTCATTTCCATCCATTGTCCAGGTGAGGCGGTTCTTCAGATTGCTGGTCCCTGCATTCATGATCATGGCTTGTAGTGGGGCTATCTTCTGTTCATAGCACTCTACCCAGTCACTACTGAAACCTATTGAAGGCCAATGAACAACATCATCTGTTTTACCGTGTTTGGTCTTGGTGCCTTTGTGATGGCCTCAATATGTTCTGGGGCAATTCCCTTATGTCCATGCAAGATCAGGCGACCTAAATAGATCACCTTGGGCTGGGCGAATTGTAGTTTTTTTCTTGACACTTTGTACCCCCCTTCGGCCAGAACGGTTAACACATGGACTGTGTCCTTTTCACAAGTTTCTCTGTCCGGGGCACATATCAAAACGTCATCGAAATATTGCAGGATCGTGCTCTGACACGTGATGTGCTTTAGGTCCTCCCTTAACGCTTGGTTAAAGGCCACGGGACTCAACTTTAGCCCCTGGGGTAACGATTGATTGAAGTTTTCCCCAAATATTGGAATGCAAAAAGTTCCTTGCTCGCTGGCGCCACTCTAATGGAGAAGTAAGCTTGCGTTAAATCTATGAAGGAAAACGTGGTAGCATCAGATGGGATGTTTGTCAGTAACACGTTAGCATGTGGTATGTATGCCGGATAGTCCTCAATGCACGCATTCACCGGCCTGAGATCTTGGATCATTCTCCATCTCACTCCATCTGCCTTTCGTATAGGGAAAATAGGCGTGTCATCAGCGGTGCATTAGGCGGTGCATTAGGCTCTTTAAATCGCCATGACAGATGCTGCATGTATGTGTCCCAGTCCATATCGTTGCTGTCAAAAGGTTTATGTCGCGTTTTGTCCCAGCATCGTTGTCCTGCTCCTGGGAACAGCTTGTATAAACAGAATGCATTTCCATAGGAGCATCCTTTGGCATAAGGTATGTCCCTCTGTTCCTAGAGTCCTGCATCCATGAGCTCGATTATTTGTGGGACGCCCCATACGGTAATTGGGTTGCTTAGCGTTATTCTGTACATTGGACCGTCTTCTGGGTCAGTGGCTATTTGGACCCAATCATTTGTTGTCCCCTTCCATTTGGCACATCGAGCCTTGAGCATCACTGGGCCCATCTCTCTTGCTCTGTGTCCTTCTACCACTCTTAAAGTGATGTGGGGCATTGTTCCAGGCATGTCAAAGAATTCTCCCATATTCCCTCCTTCCATGAACTTTACGTCAGCAGCCACTCCCTCTTTAGCCACTATTACTGTGTGTATGTCCAGCGGAATGTGTTTCCAGCCTCCCACTTCTCTGTTCCACTTTTCCTCTCTTTCTTCATTTGGCGTCTGGTCAAACTTAATTGTGCAGTGAAAGGGACATCTTGGTGCTCGTAGATGGCCATGGAGGTTGCTTACTTGGTCTGCAAGTTTGTTGTACAGCTCTTGTTCCAACTGGCCGATCCAGTAAACTTGCTGGACGTGGTTTTGTGGGGGGCCATGTATCATCATAGCCATCTGGGTTGCTAACACTGTTATCTGCACTCTTGATGGGGAGCATTCAATTTGGAGTCTTAGATTGCACAACGCGTCCCGCCCCAGCAGGTTGACAGGCGTGTGTTCCGCTATTAACACTGGTATCCTAATTTCCTTGTCTTCTATTTCAATTGATACTGGTGCTGTCATTGGAATAAGCTGTGTTTTTCCTGAGAAACCCACCGTCTTCATACATTTTCCTGAAGACCTGGGGAGGTGTTGGGCATCTTTTGGGTGAAGACAAGTGTATGTTGCTTCCGTGTCCACTAAACATTTAACCTCTCTGTCCTGTATTAGAACCTGCAGCTTCGGTTCTACGTCAGCTCCCCTCGTTAGGCCGGGGAACTGACCCTCCCCTGGGTTTTCCGGGCCTCGTCAATAGTAGGCTCCCTCATAGGGGGAGACCTGGGCAGACTTAGTCTGCCCCTGTGGCGGGCCTCCCCTATAGTGGGTCACCTGGTTGCCAGACTGGGCTTGGCCTTGTGACAGAGCTCCTCCATATTGAGGGGCCTGACCACTCTGTCGTATCTGCCCTTGTGGTGGTGGTGCTGGTCCCCCTTGGTTGCCTTGTCTACCAGTTCTAGTCACTCAGTCTCTGGAGATGTGTCCTACTCCTCTGCACACCCAGCACTGGAAGCCACCTGGTCCTTGATTTGTTGAGTATGTTGTTGTCCTCTTCCATAGCCTCCTCTTCCTGGCCCAAATCCCCCTTGGCGGGGCCCACCTCGGCCTTTGTTCTGTGGATACCATTGTTGTTTCTGTTGTTGTATAGGCCCATACATCACTGGTTGAAGTGTCACTGGTGACATTTGTTGTGGCTGCATCATCCCCTGTTGCTGTATCACTGGTGCCGTCACAGGCTGCTGTACCATTGGTGTTGCCACAGCTGCTGTACCATTTGTGTTAATTGTTGCTGTGGGGCAAGAGCCTGGCCCCCTAACACCGGGTCTGCGGCCGGCATCATTGGGGCTTGGGTAACGGCCTTTTTTGCGCTTTTTGTCTCTTGGAACTGCATTTGAGTGAGTTTTCACAAGACCTCTTTTGTCCAGTCTCGGGCCGCCCTCTCCACAAAGGCTGCTGGATTGTCATCATCTTTAAGCTTCTCTACGTAGATGGCCGTGGGGCTGTACTGGTTTGGGTAGGCCGCCCTCAAGGCCTTCCATATTCGGGGTCGATAGCTATCAAAGTCCTTTGCGTCCAGGCTGCTGTCTGCCATCAGATACCCTAATTTTTCCCTTTCTAACACCGTTTCCGTCTCAGATTTTCCTAGTAACCCACGTTTTGCAGTGAGCTGGAAGCAGCACTCTCCGTCCTGGAACCGCTGCCCCCTGTTTGTCTGTGGCGCTTACGCCCCACTCTTCCTCTGACTTTTCACTATTATGTACTTCTCCAGCTATTGCTAGGGTTTGTGGCCACTCCTGGTTCACCTGCAAATGTGTGTCAGGATCTATGTCACCAAGTGAATCAATTAATACTTCGACAAGGCCCCACCACTCTCTACAATATGTTGGGAGTTGGCCCATCTTCCCTTGGAATTCCACGTGTTGTCCGGTTTCAAAGTTTATATACCACCCCTCTTTTGTATGCTAAGTAATGTTTATGGTCCAGATCACTTCATGTCCACCTTGTGCCATATATCCCTGTAGTTTGTTTGTTGGATAAGTTGTTTGGCTTTTTCTGATTCTGTGTGTTAATATGGGAAACGGTTATAGGCCACTGCTATCTTAATTACTATGTGGTTGTTTCCTTTCTCTTCCCTGTGTTATGAGTAGTCCTAACCTATCTGTACCCTACTCTGACTGTTGTCTCAACCCTGTGTTAGTTGCTTGATCCTCTGTTCTCTGGTGATGTTATTTTTCTAATTTACAATTAACAGAAACAATTTTGTTTTAGCTGTTCCTGTGTGTGTGAGAATGCTGCTCTGGCCTACCTGTGTGTGTAAGACTTCTTATCTCTTGTCTATTCTGGGCAGTCAGCCAGGTCTGGGCAGTGAGCCAAGGTCTTCTGCTGAGTCTGGCCCCCACCTGTGTGCTTAATGTCTGTGGCAATATTACTTCATACAATAATTTCTCTTTACTTATTTTATTTACCTTTTTTCAGTTTTACACAAGTTATCAACTTCTAACAGGTTATTCTCTAGTTCTTCATTAATGTGGATGCATTGCTCTATTGAGGTGAATACATGAACCTTCTAACAGTGTTCTAACTATTTTCTTATTGATGTGAGTATATTGCTCTACTAACGTGTATACATGAATCTTCTAACAGTGTTATAACTGTATATTGTTCTACAAAAGTGTATACATTTTGTTTTATATGTGACAACATTTATTATAGCAAGGCACACTGTAAGATTTTATAGTGATGTTTCTTCTTCTTCTGAAGTTTTAACCTAGTGTGAGCCTTCCACGTTTCCTTACAGGGGGAGAATTTCTTACAAACCTATGTCTCCCAATCACTTCCCACTGTGAGCTCCGATTCGTCTTCCAAAACCTCTGTACTCTGCTCTGCCTCCTTACCTTCTTCTCTGTCCTTCTCTGGGTGTAAGGAGGACTTAGAGGGGCTGTAGGGGAAAAGGCCTTCCTCATTACTCAGAGGCTCAGGCGTCTCTGTTGAGAGGCATGTGAATACTTTTATCAAAGCATTTATGTCCAACGTATGTATCCTGTGCAAATCCTTGATCAGTATCCCAATTGTTATCTCTAATGATCCACTTTTATCCCGATCTCCTTCAACCGACCCTCTCTCTGTCCCTCAGCGATCTCTTCAATCACAAGTGTAGGTCTGTGTGCTCCCGGCACCTATTGTAGGTCCATGCTCACACACACTCAGTATTTTCACATAACAAATAAACATTTTAAAACTTTGTTCTGAGGGGTCCTATCTGTCTGATCACTGGCTCGGATTTTGTGCCCAAGTGATATTCAGCTCATGTTATTCTATTCTAAAATGTTTCTATCTGTCTGCATATCGCTGGCTCATCTTTTTGTCCAGCGATATCAGCTCATGTCATTCTATTTCTAAATTGTTTCTATCTGTCTGAACATCGCTGGCTCATCTGTTTGTCCAGCGATATCATCTCATTCCAGTCTATTCTAAAATGTTTCTATCTGCCTGCATATCGCTGGCTCATCTGTTTGTCCAGCGATATCAGCTCATGTCATTCTATTTCTAAAATGTTTCTATCTCTCTGACATCTCTGGCTCATCTGTTTGTCCAGCGATATCAGCTCATGTCATTCTATTTCTAAAATGTTTCTATCTCTCTGACATCTCTGGCTCATCTGTTTGTCCAGTGATGTCAGCTCATGTCATTCTATTTCTAAAATGTTTCTATCTGTCTGAACATCTCTGGCTCATCTGTTTGTCCAGCGATATCAGCTCATTTTAGTCTATTTCTAAAATGTTTCTATCTGTCTGAACATCTCTGGCTCATCTGTTTGTCCAGCGAAATCAGCTCATTTTAGTCTATTTCTAAAATGTTTCTATCTGTCTGAACATCTCTGGCTCATCTGTTTGTCCAGCGATATCAGCTCATTTTAGTCTATTTCTAAAATGTTTCTATCTGTCTGCATATCGCTGGCTAATATTTTGTCCAGTGATGTCAGCTCATTCCAGTCTATTCTTAAATATTTCTATCTGTCTGAAATATCACTATTATATTGTATATTATGTATTATATATTTTTCCTTTCCCCACTAGCCAACTTAACTACTGCCAGGTTAATTTACGGCCTAGTTGCCTCTTACTACTCCCTCTGCGCTGCAGAGTAGAGGGAGGATATCACACACACAAAGCAGAAGGAAAAAACACTCACACACCACCAAAAAAAAACACTTACAGTACAGTTCAGCTGTGCTGCCTGCTCCCTTCAACCTTAAAAGGAATTCAGAATAACCCTATTCTGACTTCTCTACCATATAGAGGAATACCAAAACATTATAAACACAAAAACCTTACAGATCAGTCGCACTGTCTGTTCCCTTTGACCTTCAAAGGTTTCAGAATAACCCTATTCTGACTTCTCTATTGCATAAAGAAAAATACCATATCATCATAAAACGCATGCGCTTTTAAAGACCAACAGTGTAACTCAATCTCCCTCCTATGTCTCCACTATTCTTTTGAGGATTCAGTAAACAACTCAGTCCCAGGCTACCCACAAGTCACAACAGCCTGGCTCCCCCTAATGTAAGCAAAATTGCCTACCTTTTGGGCCCTTGGGGAAACGGCTGCCGTGACCTGCTTCACCCGGGGCAGAACTGCTTTCCTGATGAATCCTGTGTCAAATCTCGGTTGGAACCTCCAGATCTGTCGTGGAAAAACCGGTCCACTTCCGAATCCACTGAACAATTTATCACTTAACTACTTACTAATTAGCACTCTGGAACAAAGCGTCCGAAGGAAACAATGCAGACAGTAGATCTCAGATCTCTGAAGACTGTTGATCTTTATTCACCGTATTGCAGTGATAGTCCAGCCTAAACGATGTCCAGACCAGGTGTCAAGCAATAGGGTGATGTGAGAGGTCATCAGCTGGCACCCCCGATGAGATCTGAAATCAAAATGGCTGCGGCCCATCTTTTATACTCCTTAACCTTGAAGTTGGGCCTTCTCGCCTCCCTCAAAAAACACCAGTTGGCCTATCAGCATCCACCAAGGTTACGGATATTGGTGGGACCCCTTGTCATATCATGCATAAAAATTATATGCAAAACTGTCTGATTCTGTTTTTTTCCAGTTACCATTACCTCATCCTCTTGCTCTTGACCGTCTAGGCCCAGTGTCACTGTGCACTCATTCACCCCACTCTTTGACACCTGGTCTGGTCTGCTTAAGATGTGTGCAGGCCTTGAAGTCTCATAATAATTGCAGTAATATCAAAGTTTATAAAAAAACATACATGCATCCTTTAAGTAATAGAAATCCACCACAGTAGGCTTTCACGAGGAGACTGTGCACCAGGAGACCGTAACCGTGCTAATGCATGAGTAATCAAATGGGTGTCTACAGTAGGTTCTCGGTAAGTTGAGTTAAGTTGAGTAACTGATCCCAAAAGCCTTTATGTTTCGTGCATCTTAGAATTGTTCATGGAAATTCATAGGCTAAATTACAAAGGGGGAAATATTATATGACATAGGCTATGTTATCTTGGTAGTTAAGTTAAATGTTAGAAGTGAATAGGCTATTGGTAGGTAAGCTCACAAGGAGACCGTGCACAGCTGACTACTGAACAAGACCGAATGTACTGTAACCGTGGCCAGTGCTTGAGTAGTGTCGGTCAATATGAGTCAATATGTCAGCTAATTTCAGAGACATGGAGAGCAGGACATTTGCAGCTTGAGGCTACATGTCTTGGAGCGACTATGGCGGGGGAAGTAACGCGCGATATATACCCCCCTCCCGGGCGCGCAAACCGGTGACCGAATCTATTAACTCGGTAGGCCAACCAACGACTGTCCGGTTGACCCGATTTGCGTAAAAGAGTCGGTTGTCCCATCACTATTTATTACAGCAAATAGTGGCTAGCTAGCACTGTTTAAAAGCTGAGAAAAGGCTCTTTCATGTGACACATGTGATGAGTAGCCTACTTCTCGAGGAGTTCAACAGAGAAGAATGGGTGTATTTAGACACACTTCATATGCCTTGTAGTGAAGTGAAGCTGAAGCGCTGCGCCATGCTGCGCATAGACTGCGGCTCACTGGTAGTTATTATAGGTAACTTCAAATCAGCGCAATTTACCCTTATAGGCTACTGCATGAGAATCTAAAGCGGGTTGGAAAAACAATAGACACTTTCTACAAGGACAACACTGTAGTTTACCGCAGAGAGAGTCTAATAAGGGTAGGATAATTTCCACATGAAATGTAATTCCCATTTCTTCTTGAAGCCGAAATAAATCTCAGAATGTTTATCGGACATGCTTGGTTTTTACTGCAGGTACGTCAGTCTCATAGCCTTGGACGTAGGTAAAATAATGTTACCATTTAGCATTGGTTTAGTGATGGAGGCCACTTTGATTATTGATGTATTTATAGAAAACCATAAATGCGGTTATAGGCTACCAAGCAAATTGATAACAGCACTGTAATTGTATGTTTCGACATAAATACATAAATTCGTCAAAGTGAATAATTTGTGTCAACTTGGCGCGATGTAGATTTATTAACGCACCCATGATGATCTACATCTCCATTTAAATGTTTTAGAGCGCACTTTGAGAGATGTATCCAGGACAGGGCTGTACCTACACATATTTGTTGCACGTGCTACAAAAATCCTTCTGTGCGATGGATGATTTACCAACATTACACCGGTCCGATACAGTTTTGCCTATGGCTATACCGTGAGACTGAGACGCTTTTTGTTTGTTTGAAGTGATTTGTTTTATGCGATTAAAAAAAACGTGTGTGTGTGAAGTATCCAAACAATGATAACACTTTCATTATGGCTGCTTTAGCCACAGACCTGTACCTGTACAGTGGGTCCCATTTAGAAGTGCCCACTTCATTCGCGCTTTCCGTGATTCACGCAGCTGCGTGAAATGTAGCCTATTACTGCTGATATGTAAAACTAATAACTTTTCGCCAAGAGGTGGCAGCTTAAGTGTGCTTGATACTGTAAGCCATTGGTTCCCAAAGGAGATTTTATTTGGGTCGCCAGTATAGCCTAGTGACAATTTATGTTGTACTGTAGGCTTCCCACAAGCCCCACTAACACTTTGCGATTTGTGTCACACGGCCTGGACGTCCCCCTGCCGATTGTCATAGCCAACATGCAAGCCTAGACTTCTCTGCATAGTCTGTTTACATGCTATATTAGCACATTTGCACAACCCCTCCCTCCCACCTGGACTGTGGCCGTACTTGATGCTTAATTATCAATACTTGACCAATGGCTGTAACCCTTTTACCTCAACCTATTCTTGCATTGACATAGTTTTGTTATATTATCTTGTCTACATTATACATTATTCTCTTATATGTCCATATTATTATCCCCACCCTTTCAACTGTTTATTGCATCTTGCTTGTGTCTGTTGAGGAGTCCACGACCATGGCATCCTTGACAGGGACAACAAGGAAGCGATCATCCTCAGCTGCACTGAATTAAGCACACTATGTTGATATTTGTTATTTGATTAGTTTATATAGTATATTTAGTATTTCAGTATCATGTTTATCTTTTACTGTTTCTATTGTACAGTGGAGTTTTTTTTGTATATTACTTTTTCTGCTGTAAGTGCATGTTGTGTGTGATGTCTGTATGCTACTGAGACCTTGAATTTCCCCTTGGGGATCAATAAAGTATATATCTATCGATCTATCTACCTACCTACCTATCTATCTATCTACCTATCTACCTACAGTGGGCATCGCTTTCAAATGGCCACTTCAGTCGCGCATTACGAGGCGTGAAGCTTTAGTACCACTTTCAGCCATTGTGCGTCGCTCTGCCAATGTACATCGCTCTGTCAGTAGCCTGACTGCCGCCCCTTCTGAAAAAGCAGGAGGCTAGGCTACCTTTAAACGTAATTGTTACCGAGAGGAATCCCAGCCTACGAATTCAATAACAAAATAAATCGTAATTAAACATTACCTCGATTAAGGCTACTTGGGTATGGCTTAAGGCTTGACTACACGGTGGTAGCGAAAATCGAAATCTGCTTTTGATAGCCTACCGGTGCCGCTCCACAAAACGCTAAAATATCTTAATTTGCTGTCTATGTTATTGTCAGTGTTGGGGGTAATGCAACTACGCAAATCAAAACAGTGTCTTAATTTGCCCTACTTCTTGACTGCAATGTAGTCAATTGACTGCTTGACATGTCATTTTTATTTTTCTGTACAATAAACAAATACATCTGCTTTATGCCGGAGAATTACATTCATATTTGGCTGACTGCAGACGCGCCACTTCCCTCCCCATATTCCAAGATTAAGATAGTATGAAGTGCTTTTTGTATAGGCTATCATAAAAAATTCGTTAAAACGAATAGCTATTTGCAATTTGACAAAACACTGGTCCTCATTTTGCGAATGCGAGGACGATATGAGCCTGTTGCATTTAGTTAGATGTCCGAGTCACGCATAATGTTTGAAAACCACTGGCTCGTAATCACAGTAATTTAACACACGACAGTTGGATAGCCTACTTCATCATGTCCCCATGCCTACATTTTTGTGAGTAGCATAGAGATCGTTAAAAACAATAAAGTATGGCTCTCCGTTTGGGACATCGAATATTTTTAATAGACTACCGTCGAAGATGCTGACTTGCAAAAGCCTCGGGATAACACGTTATCTCCACTATCATCAGTCATGCCCCTTGATCAAAGTGGGGAATGAAATAAAAGTTTGAGAACCACTGGCTCAACAAGTTACTTGCAGTCCAGAACACAGAATCTGTTGCAATATTCTGATGATCAGTGATGATATCGGCAAATGTTTGTTTTCCAAAGTAAGAATTTCACTTCACCATGCACCTTCGAAAATGAATAGCTCATTATACTTGTTACTGTTAAACGTAGGCCTACCTGGTATCATTACAAACATTATTTTGTGTCCTAAAAACTGGCATATTTTATGGCATTGTGTCATGTAAGTCCGTTGCAAAATCTAGAGAAATGTGTGAGGTGGTCAGCGGGGAACAATTGAGACACACATTGGATTGTGTTATTACTTGAACATTCCACTATCCACAGCTGTGGTAGGCCTATTGGGGGCAGGAGGATTACTGTTAGCGCAGGCTTTATATACAATTCTTCAACAGAAGGCCTCGAATGTTGTCTTGTTTGTGGAGCTTTTGTTCGCTTTTCTGTAATCTCGGCTTCATTGAAAATGAGGGCTTCCCTCAATGACCCTCCGAGAATAAATAAAGGTTGAATGAATGAATGAATAAATGAATGCAGGCTTGCCCAAAATTAAAAAAATATTAAAAAATAGTTCCCTCGCAATTGGCTACGCATTTCAAAACATCGCAACGTAAAATGCCACAAAAAAGCTGTTTATGAATAGGTCTTAGTGAGTTAGGAGTCCTCTCGACTTAAGCTGTCTCAGACTTAGGTGCTACTTTTTAGGTCTAGAATGCTTCGCGGAATGACTTTTTTTGTGAAAAAAATTAGGAGTCCTAAAGTTAGAGAGACACGCCCATTATTTTTAGGAGTTGCTCCTAAATTCACCAGTTAGGAGCTACTTTTAGCCTTAAAATTCTTTGTGAATACGGCCCCTGAATAAAAAGGCCTAGCCTAAATGAATCAAGGCAAAACAAATAGCCTAGTAGCCTAATGAAACATACGGATTGATGTAGTATCTTTGTAACATTATTAAATGATTCTGTTACTATGCCTACGTTTGCAAAAGAGAACATTTTAATTTGATTCACAATAATGCTACATTTAATTTACATGTTGACAATGATTAGCCTAGTTTTGGTTGTTGTTGGCGGCGTTATTGCATTATGCCTACAATGCAAAATTGCTTCCTCGCGATTGGAAGCTCCTGTAGCTGCATAGGATTTCAAAACACTGCAAAATGCCGCAGGTTTGTGAATAGGTCTGTGAGTAAGGAGTCCTCTTGACTTCTTTTAAGCTGTCAGAGGTGGGAAGGTGTGATTTGTTGGGGGCAGGGACGGATTAACTGGGCACAAATGTCTGATGGCCCCCCTTCCCCTCAGCCAACGTGAATCGGGTGGTTAGTTAATAGGCCTATCGTGAAGATTTTTCCTGCCATCTAAGGCACGAGCGCATCTGTGAGGCCAAGCCTCACCAAGTAGCTCGTTTGTTTACAACTAACATTCCATTTAATTAAACTGCTTTATAGGCTATGCCGAAATAGTTTTCAACATTTTGAATATTAGTGTCGGGTGAATTGAAGCCTTAAAGTAGCCTTATGGCTGAAAGCTGCTTGGGATCCCCCCCGTCAAGCATTATAACCATACAAACGCGCTTCCTGCACTCATTGTTTCAAAAGGAGTAATTTTGGCTTTGTCAGAACTGAAGAGCTGTGGACGGCACGGCACGGTATGCCCAATTAAAATAAATTAACGCAACACAACACAGACCCTGCTTCTCTCGTGTCAATCACTGACATGGACGAAACACAGAACCCGCTTCTCTCACGGCAGTCACTGACAGTAACCTAGAATAAATGCATGGGGAAAAACACTTCCCCATGACAAAGACATTGTAAAACACTGAAAGTTAATATTTTGTCACTAGCAACATAGCCTACATCTGTCCTTTGTCAAATGTATTATGTTCCAAGTAGCCTATGAGTAATTCTGCTTCATAAAGTTGAACAAATACATTTGCTTATTTCACAGAAAAATATAAATAGCCAGTTAGGGTCTACAGTGCAGAGTTGGTAAGTTAGGGTAGGCCAACTTGCAGTGAACATACAAACAGGGGAAATTCTTTCTCTTGTAGCTGAGTAGCCTCAGGTGCGACGAGACATAAGGCCGAACATGCAAAGCCAATGAAGCGTGCTTTCACGACAATCGCCCGTTAAACTTAAATAGGTTAACATCACTCTAAGTTCGCCTTCAAGCAAGGAAAACGATGATTTGAAGACATCTGTTTCGTTGGAAGGGCAAGGGGTAGCAACAGGGCAACACAGAGACAGGCCCGATGGCAGGGCTGAGTATTAAAATATGGGATATTCTACGGGAAAACATTAAAACGGCAAGACAGCGGGGGAAAGTTAAAATACGTGATACACACGGAAAAAGTTGGCATGCATTGTTTCGGTCCCCGTGCAGAGGGATTATTTGTCATTATTAATCACATATGATTATTTGTGAAATTGTGCAAACAGGCGCAACAGATTTGAAAAGGAAGGACTGGTAGCATGCAAGCTCACGGGACAGATTGATTTAAGAACGTTATCACAGTGTGTGGCTGTGGCGCAAAGCAGCGCCGGCGGAATACAGCGACAATTGGCAGGGGAGGGTCATGTTTTTTTTAACAATTCTGTCAGAGGGTCATTGAACAATTTCTAGCAGGAAAGAGAGGGTCATGCCATCCTCCGGTGGCCCCTTCAATAAATAACGAACAGTCCCTAGATTGCTGCTGGGCTATATGTCTTGGTTCATGTCTGTTAACCACTCATTGCTGTCAAACGCATAGCCTATCTCGCGGTTGCATCCATTACAAACAAACATGCAATGTGAACGTCTGGGATTGGGGAGAGCACTAAATGCTCTACTGAATAAGCACGAAGTCAAACCTTTAAATGAAAAACACTCTTTAATAATCAAAAAAATAAAAATAAACCGTAACCGTTTATCGCCTGTAACTCCGTGATAACAGGACGTAACAGGAAGGCATTTGGCTGAGCAACGGAGGTTATTATGCTCTATATTTTGTCCAAATGATGTCTGTCTATCATCGTTGCACTCGGAGAAAACCAAAATGTTTAATTTGTCCTGTGTTTCTTCTACGGCTGCAAACGGGATTCACTCACAGTTAACCAAATATTTCTTTATTAGGGCAGGGCAGGCATATTTCTGGCTATTAAATTATTTCTAAACCAGTCTGCTAAAGTCTGTAGTGAAGTCTGTGTAAGGTTTTCCAGGCTCCATTTCTTTTTACGAGACACCCTTCTCACTTGAGCCATCTACCAGTTGTTTGGGTTGTTGCAGCATCTCACTGGAAAAATACAAATTAAAGTCACGTGATACCGCGTGATCCCACGCGCGGACCGCGAGTGAAGCTGGCCAAGTCTAAGCACTGCCCACTGTATCTATCTATCTATCTATCTATCTATCTATCCATCCATCCCTGAGTGCACCTATCCAAGACTCTTGGGTGACAGAATCTTGTATGGTCGAACCAGAAGAGACCTGAAAGTCCTGCAAGGGACTGATCCCTGTATTTCCAGATTTCTTTGGTTTTCGCGACAGGGATGACAACCTACTGATAAAGCAGTGGTCCCAGATACAGGAAGTGGATGGGACCTTGTACCGAGCGATCCAGGCTCTTCCTTTCAGGGATCCAGTGCTGCAGCTTTTACTGCCCAAGGCGTTGTGAGTCGAAGTGCTCACTAGCCTACACAACAACCATGGCCATCTGGGGGTGGACAGGACCACAGGTCTGATACGCCAGAGGTGCTACAGGCCCCAGATGTGGCAAAAGTGGTGTTCTGAATGTGAACACTGTTGCTAAAGCAAGACAACCCAAGCCAGAACCTTCTTGGGAAATGTTGTTTGCCACTAAGCCTTTATAGATAATCTCCATTGACTTTACTCTCTTGGATTGGGCTAGCACAGGACAAGAGAATGTTCTGGTAGTCACAAATGTTTTCTCAAAGTTTACCCAGGCCTTCCCACCCCTGATCAGAGAGCTTCCACCATAGCTAAGATTCTAACTGAGAGATGGTTCCATGTGTATGGCATGCCAAGAAGCGCAGGGGTGCAGCTTTGAGGGGGAGCTATTGAAGCACCTGTGTGACATCTACAGCATAACAAGGAGTAGAACCACCACTTATCATCAAGAGGCAAGCGGTCAATGTGAACGTTTCAACAGGACACTTCATGACTTGCTCAGGACCTTACCCCCTGAAAAGAAGTGTAAATGGCCCCAGTTGCTCCCTCAGCTCATGTTCGCCTATAATACCACCGTGTACCAGTCCACACAGCACTCCCCATACGAGCTGATGTTTAGTCAGAAGCCACAGTTACCAGTCGACCACCTACTTGGAAATACTGGAGGTGACCACAGGGACAGTCCACCGACTGATTGGGTGGTGCAACATTGCAACATCAAGAGTACCTGGCTTCTGTCTATGCTAGTGCTAGAAGAGCCTGCGGCATATCGTAGGCATGGTTGACCTGACACCGTGCCCATATTACCACCTGACACTTTAGTCTTTTTCTAGTGGGTGGTGGTAGTGTAGTGGTTAAGGAGCTGGGCTAGCGTGCAGTAGCCTGAAAGTTGTAGGTTCAATTCCTGGCTTCCACTGTTATGCCCTTGAGCAAGGCACTTAACCCCAAGTCACTCCGGGGACAATGTGATCCCGTGTAATATACAGCTGACATATAGTATGTAAGTGACTTTGGTCAAGAAGTGTCTGCTAAATGTAATGTACATTCTTTTGCAAGAACCATTTTCAGTCCACCAAGTATGAAATTATGGAGTGCCTGGATGGAATTGGCACACACTATAAGAACATGTTCCCACCGGTCAAGATTCATCTATCCCACCAGCACTGGCTGCTCCACAGCCTCATGGGGGTATCGGGAGGGAGCCAGGCCTCGGTAACCCTGCAGTTGGAGACCCGTTGAGGGTAGCCATAGTCCACACCGGGACTAGTGCTTAGCATCACAGTAACCAAGATGGTGTTAACCTTAGCCTTGACCATTTGTCCCAGGCTCATTTTGAGGGCGTACCAGATGTCCAACCCCCCACAAAGAGCGCCAGCCACCCGGCAGCGGCACCATTTAGCACAGACACTTTGGAAGAACCAGAGCTGGCCCCAAGCATATCAGCAAGTGAAGATTTTCCAATCGTGCGCCCCCTGGAGGAGTTGGGTCTGAACCCTGATCCGGTTCTATCCCTCCGACGTTCCACTCATAATACTGCCGGACAGCATTCAAACCCCTTCCGCCCTCCCATGAGTTCTCTACCAGTGTAGCAGAAGTAAATGTTTCCCGTGTCCCCTTCAGGCCTTGGCAGTAGATAGGTATGCTACCAGAACGGTGAACTTTAAAGCCAGGGGGGTATGTGGAAAGGCTGACCTGCAGCGCTGGCGCACATGCCCACCTGTGGGTGGTGATCATATACGTAGCTTCCTCTCTGGGAGAACAATGCCGGTCATTTGAATTGTTTGGCGCATGGGTGCTTGTGGTTGTTGTTGTTGGAAGAACATGGCTTTATTCTTTATTCTAAGACTTCATTACTTCTCTTGCACGCCCGGCCTGTTGTCTGTGGATAACCCGTTGCTTTTAAATAGAGCAAATGCACATGGTTTAGTATTTCAATTCAATTCAATTTATTGTGCTTATAGAGCGCCAAAACATTACACATGTATCATGGCGCTATACAGAATGTAGGCAATCAAAATTTACAAGAGGTGGGATGATTACGTATCCGGTATGATAATGCATTAATCCTGATTTAGTGACAGAAAGTTCAAATAGTCCAGCGTTGGAATTGTCCAGGGGAAGGGAGTTGTCAAGGGGCATGTGGTGGGTCGGCAGACGGGCCAGGAATCCGGGCAGAGTTGTCATAGGCAGGTGATGGGTCACTAGGCTGTATGGGCCAGGAATCCAGATAGGGGGACAGTAATAGGGCAGTCGAAGATGGGACTTGAGATGGGTGAGAGGAGGGCCAAGCACACGGATGGTTGATGACTGGTGATGATATACCTCACAAGTGAGGTACAGTAAGGGGGAAGAAAGAGCGATGAGTTGGAGACCCGTCGAGGGTAGCCATAGTATCTGACCAATGTTTTCCCTTGATTTATATGTTTTTTTGTATTAGTTCAGGCTGTGACAAATTTCTCTTAAGGTAGACAATAGAATGACATGGCAAGTCAAGGAAAGCATCAAGAAAAGCAAAGATTAAGAAACCGTTTTTTGACATAGGCAACAAGGGAGGAGGTGTTTTTACACTTTTCAGACACTCAGAGTTTGAAAACTATGGATATTGTTTTAGAACCAACAACCTTTCTACATTATCTGGGGTTTTGTGTACAAAAAGTGGAATTAATTGTGAAAAAATTAGAAGTAAATGTGAAAATCACTTTTCGGACTAGATATAATCACTTATTTTAAAACATACAGATGAAAACACTAAAGATGGATCATGAAAATTTGAAGACAAAAAAATCTTGTTCTCGCTATTTTAAGATGAGTCTGAAACATAGTTCCTATTTAAAAACGTTAATGACAGTCAAGTATGTAGAGTTGTTCAAATAGTTGGTATTACTATTACTACATTTATTAATTTAGCAGATGCTTTTATCCAAAGCGACGTACATATGTCAATTACATTCAAAGGGGCATTCTCCCCAGACAACTCGGGGTTTGTGCCTGCTATTATTTAGATGATTATACGCCATGTGCACCTCAGATGCAGGTACAGTACAAATGGTTAGGCAACATTACACTAAGCTTGAATCACAGAACAATTAATGTTTCTCACCACTGCCTCCAAACAGTTTCTCAACATCCTAATTGAATAATTAAATCAATTCACCTCACATGTTTTGATCATCATTGCCAACACAAAATTGTTTAATATGGTTTGAAACAATTTTGCTTTGTGTAATGATCAAGGTCTACATTTTCCAGAGTTACCTTATTGGTTGGGATGAGTTTCGGAAGACCAAGTGGCTTATTGGCTACATCTTAGCCATCGCAGCTTCAATCATTGACTGGACTTTGTCGCTAAGCATGCTGTGTGAGGAGGTGAGAATTGATCCAGTTTTTATTATTATAAAAATGCTAAATTGACTACATTTGTACAGCACTGTTCTCCAATGTGGTATGCAGATTTATATAGATATTTATATAGATATATTGAAGATGATTAGTCTTTTAACCAGTTAATGAACACAGATTATTAGGGGTCATGCTAATAATGTTTCTGTTTTGAGAATTTAATTTTTATCAACTTTTATTCCCTCACAATAGTCCTGTTTGCCCTCTCATTTCATTTTTTTTCCCCAAATATTTTTTATTAGATTTTAACTTTCATACAATTACACATTAAACACAGAAATTGAAGGACAGTACAGCACAATAAAATACCATACAATCCAAACATACACCAAATTAAAATAACAATAATATAACAGAAAAAACAAAACCTAAAATAAAGATAAAAGTAAAAATAAAAAGCTTCTCAGTAGGTATTAGTATTACTCACATCTGACATCCCATTACCTCCACCCTCTTCCAGAAAGGATAGGAATGGGTACCATATCTCCTCAAATGTGTTGCTTTTACCTTTCACTATATAAGTTATTTTTTCCATGACCATGTTAGTTGCCATTTCTTTCAGCCAGTAATTTACATTTGGTGCTTGGATTTTTTTCCAAACCTCTCATTGATTTTTCATTCCCTTGCAATAGTTTGGCATTGTCTTTGCAAAAACAATTGTTTTGTGTTCCCTCTTTTTATGTTGAATATTTATGACTTGATGAAGAAACGCACAACTATTGTGAGGGAACACAAAACTATTTTGAGGGAATAGAAAACCTACAGTGAGGAACATTGCAGTAAAAAAGTAAAAAACACTTTCTACGCAATGACATGTGACATACTGAAATCTCCTGTTCTTAACTGTAGACCTTGCGAATTCGGAGACTTCTCCGTCCATTCTTCCTACTGCAAAATTCCTCCTTGATGAAAAAAACCTTGAAGTGCCTCAAAAGAACACTTCCAGAAATGGCAAGGTAATGACATCAAACATTTAAATGGGTACTCTGAAAGGGACTGCATTGGTATTGAGTGCTGTCATATTGAGAACTGTTATATCTCATACACTGTAATATGTAGATTGTAGATTTAATTGGCAATAATCCATCTTTTCCCAACATTTTATGTATATATAGTGTGATCCTGCTATTGGCTCTTCACCTGTGCCTTTTTACAATGTTTGGTATGTTGCTCTTCGCCAAAACAGAGGTAATGTATACAGTGTTTATTACAAAAATACATAGGCACCTACTTTGGCAATAGAAGCTCACAGGGATAGTAATTTTTTGCCCAGGCAGGTGGTATTGGCCTCTCAAGATTAGGTGGTTAGTCTAAACTGTACATGCTAGTACATTCCACCCTGACAGCAGAGGCATGGCCCTTAACCTCCCACATGATTAATCATGTACATCAGGTCTAAAGTAATAATATTAACATCCAGATGTCCAGATTCACACTGTTGAGTGTCCAGATGTCCAGAGTCACACTGTTGTATCTTATAATCCGGGTTTTCTGGACAATTCCTCTTGCTTACAGTCTTCCAGGTAGATGATTCCATTAATTGGAGTCTGTTAGGAGACAATGGTAGCCTGGCTAACACCAGACTGATTCCCAAAATATTCTCAATTAGAAACGTCTAATTTCCAAGGGGCCTATCAAATTAAATGAGTACATTACACTCTCACCGTAACTTTTTGGAAGTACAGCAAAGACATCTTTCTTTTAAACAAAGGTTTTAAATGCAGTTGCAGATTCTAAAGCAGGGACACATCAGTTTTGTTTAATTTTGACACCATCAGCACAGCCATTGGTTGTGTTCCTCAGTGCTACGTAAGGGATAATGTATTGTGCGCCAGTCATTATCGGAAAATAAGTCCCTACAGGACGAACAGCGGAGGGAGGGGTTTTGCTTTGTCTTGAAGGGACTTATTTGCTCAACCGCTAGCCATGGATGTTGTTTTATATTTTAAGGTAGATAAAGTACATGTAAAAATGGATTATTAAATTCTGTTTACGTGGAGGAAATAAAAATAATACGCAGTTGGCCTGTTCTACATAAATAACAACACATTACATTTATAAAGCGCTTTTCTCGATACTCAAAGCGCATCACATGGATGGGGGGACCTCACTAGTAACCACCACCAATGTGTAGCACGGCAGCCATTATGCGCCAGAACGCTCACCACACACCAGCTTGAGGTGGAGAGTGAGGGAGTGAATGAGCCAATTACAGTGGAGGATGATTAGGGGGCCAGATTAAATGAGCCAGGTTGGGAATTTAGCCAGGACACCAGGGAACCCCCTACTCTTTGCGATAAGTGCCATGGGATTTTTAATGACCACTGTGAGTCAGGACCTCGGTTTAACGTCTCATCCGAAGGACGGCATCTCCTACAGTGCAGTGTCCCCGTCACGGCACTGGGGCATTGGGATTGATCTTCTTTTTTTTTGGCCAGAGGGAAGAGTGCCACCTACTGGCCACCCACCAACACCACTTCCAGCAGCAACCTAGTTTTCCAAGGAGGTCTCCCATCCAAGTACTAACCAGGCCCACACCTGCTTAGCTTCAGTAATTCAGCTAAGACAAGGTATCCATTGGTCTGGCTGCTGGCTATCACCTGTGAAATGTTCTTTAGTTTTCTAATTCCTTATATTGGAATAACTAAATGCAGCACAAAAGTCCAATATCTTTTGAGCTGCTCAGGACGTGACCAGAGCTGAAAGCTCTCCTTCCTTGGCACATTTATTTTCATTTAATGTTGCAAATACTGTAAGATCCCATTGTAACTCAATGCAATAACATTACGTTAAATACATATATTTTCTGAAGAATGATGACCCGATGTCCACTGGAAGGGACATATGATACAGAAATAAAGACACATTTATTTATTTTTTTTGCAATATGTTCCCTTCAACCATAATACTTAAATAATCTTGAAAAAATCTTAATATTAAAACTTTTTTTCTTCTGGGTCTCAGGAGGGTATACCACCACATTTTTAACAAAATCTTTTGCTAATTAATTTATCTAATTCAAGCTTAGCCCATTCAATGTCTTTGACAACACATTTTATTGTATTCATTTTTTGCAACACAGCTGAAACACCTTATGGTTTCAGCCTGCTGTTTTTGCTTTGCTTTAAAGTCCATGGCTCTGTTCCAATCCGCATACATAAGTGTGTTCACACTGATAATTATGTCAACTCCAAGTTCACTGCAAGTCCCCAGATGGTACACTCATAATGGTCAAAAAGTTGAGTATTGAACACTCATAGACAGTAAAAGAAATGGACAGAGCCACTCCAGAGGACTTGCATGGAGGGAGGTGAAGTCAAATTGAGTGAGTTTTCCATTGGGCATTGTTTGTTCCACACAGCCTCAGCTAGATGTGAGCAACAGACTAAAACGTGGTTACTTGTCAGGTAGCCAAAAATTATGACTGATTATGAATGTGCCACAAGTTTGAGTGCAGCTTTTGGTATGTATTTTATTCTGACATAGTACCACACTGCAAAAAATTATGTCTTATATCTTATGTGGTATAATCTTATATTAAGATAAAAAAAAATGTTTTTAGTATAAACTTCATTGAGCTTTCTTGTAAGATTATTTGACTTAAAATAAGTCAAAATCTTCTTAAATTAAGATTTGCCATTTGGCAGATAAATTTACTTGTTTTTATGTCTTAATTTAAGAAGACGTGCTTAAAGGGAGAGTAATGCCTGACTTTACAATATGGAACCAATTCATGACTAGTACCTATTGCATAGGTATTACTGATGATAATGTGCTTGCTGCTAAGGAACACAGTTTCAACTTTAGTATGGGAGCCAATCAGTTGCTAAGTGCTGTTTGACACAGCAACCTGGGCAGTGAAATAGCAATGAGGTTGAGACATATACTTGCTTAGTCTACAACTGTTCTCCCACTATTCGGGATTTATTCAGACAGTATACTAGTGGGTTATACAAATTCTCTTTTGGTACTTACTACTAATTAGTAAGTAGAGATCAAGGCTTACTAGGTCATTATTAAGATTATATCAAGAATAAAGGCCTAATTCGTCATGAACAAGACATTTGTGAATACACGCCTAACAAATGATTAATGTTGCCTAACATATGCCTTATAAGTCACAAAGAAGATGAGTTAACTAAAGGCTCTCTTATAAAGGTATGTTTTCAGGTCTTTTTAAAAAATATTAACTGAACTCGCCTGCTTGATGTACAGAGGGGCATAATGGATAAAAGCAGCTTCTCCACTTTGCTTGTGGAGCACTTTGGGTACAATTAAAATATTATAATTGGAAGATCTACATTTACTTTGTGGTTGATAAGATATTAAAAACTCAGAGATATATGGAGGTGCTATGCCATTCAAAGCTTTGTACAGTGGGTACCAGTTAAGTTTGGACGGGTTCCTTCATAAATCACTCACCCCATTTTCTCGGCAGAAATGGCACAAACTGCAGTTGACACAAACAACCACAAGGTGTCACTTGGGAGTTCAGCCACTACTATTTTTGATGCGACTTGACTTACGCAGTTTCCAAGTCAGTCCAAGTCAGTAGAACAATCAGAGACAGTTGAGCCATTACCAAACATATATGATAATACAATAGCGTGAGTTTATATATCTTATCGGGGCGTTGCCAGCCGATTTTGCTGGGGCTTCAACCCCGAATGTATTTTGCAAAGTTGACTAACAAATATACCATTATTCGGATCATGCATTGGAACTGTGAGAAGAGGTGAACCTACAGTGGGCAGTGCTTCGACTTGGCCAGCTTCACTCGTGGTCCGCGCGTGGGATCACGCGGTATCACGCGACTTTAATTTGTATTTTTCCAGTGAGACGCTGCAACAACCCAAACAACCGGTAGATGGCTCAAGTGAGCAGGGTGTCTCGTAAAAAGAAATGGAGCCTGGAAAACCCTACACTGACATTACTGATGATAATGTGCTTGCTGCTAAGGAACACAGTTTCCACTTTAGTATGGGAGCCAATCAGTTGCTAAGTGCTGTTTGACACAGCAACCTGGGCAGTGAAATAGCAATGAGGTTGAGACATATACTTGCTTAGTCTACAACTGTTCTCCCACTATTCAGGATTTATTCAGACAGTATACTAGTGGGTTATACAAATTCTCTTTTGGTACTTACTACTAATTAGTAAGTAGAGATCAAGGCTTACTATAGGTCATTATTAAGATTATATCAAGAATAAAGGCCTAATTCGTCATGAACAAGACATTTGTGAATACACACCTAACAAATGATTAATGTTGCCTAACATATGCCTTACAAGTCACAAAGAAGATGAGTTAACTAAAGGCTCTCTTATAATGGTATGTTTTCAGGTCTTTTAAAAAAATATTAACTGAACTCGCCTGTTTGATGTACAGAGGGGCATAATGGATAAAAGCAGCTTCTCCACTTTGCTTGTGGAGCACTTTGGGTACAATTAAAATATTATAATTGGAAGATCTACATTTCCTTTGTGGTTGATAAGATATTAAAAACTCAGAGATATATGAAGGTGCTATGCCATTCAAAGCTTTGTACAGTGGGTACCAGTTAAGTTTGGACGGGTTCCTTCATGAATCACTCACCCCATTTTCTCGGCAGAAATGGCACAAACTGCAGTTGACACAAACAACCACAAGGTGTCACTTGGGAGTTCTGCCACTACTATTTTTGATGCGACTTGACTTACGCAGTTTCCAAGTCAGTCCAAGTCAGTAGAACAATCAGAGACAGTTGAGCCATTACCAAACATATATGATAATACAATAGCGTGAGTTTATATATTTTATCAGGGGCGTTGCCAGCCGATTTTGCTGGGGCTTCAGCCCCGAATGTTTCGAGTGTAGCCTTGAATGTATTTTGCAAAGTTGACTAACAAATATACCATTATTCGGATCATGCATTGGAACTGTGAGAAGAGGTGGACCTACAGTATTTGTTAAATATAAAAGCAGGACACGGGTTTCCTCTCACTCTCCTTCATGCAGCAGATCTAACTTGAACGTTACCTTAGGCTACCATAATTTGAAACGTAGGCTGCTTGGAGCGCACGCACGCACGAGAGAGAGACAGAGAGTCAGTTCTATATATACAGTCTATGAGTCAGTCAGTTCCAGGGTTGGGCATGTCATTGTTTGCATTTCCTATTTAGTATAAAAAAGTTTTAAGGAAATCATAAAGGCAACAAGGCAGGGGCGCCGGAACGAGTTTCAAAGTGCAGCCCAAAATCGCATGCGCTGTATTTTCTCTTTCTTGCGCAAACAAAATGTGTGCAAATAGCCTGTGTAATTCTGCTTCATAAAGTTGAACAAACGCATGTGGGAATTATATAGATAAATATAAATAGCCTACTGCCATGCAGATTATGGGGTAGGCCAACTTGGAATTAACTTACACACGGGAGATTCTTTCTCTAGTCGTAGCTGAGCAGAGTTGGGTGTAACGTGTCATTAATCATGTTACAGTTCCTACAGTGTGCGAGCAAAGATATTCAGAATTCTGGGAGGGTGACAAGAATATTGGCAAAAAAAAAATTGAATTCATCGGAGTAGGCTGTTTGTTACCTTACTACTGAGTGGGAAACAGTGCACAACTAACTAGCTAATGACTAGTCTGATGTCAATCACACCATGAATTGATTCCAAAAAATATGTTAGGCTATAGGCTACAAGCTAGGACTGCCACTGTTTTCAGTGAGAAGAAGAGCATCTAGTATAATTAATTACAGAAAAGCTGTATCATCATGCAGTGGTCGAAGTTTGCCAGGGTGGATAAACATACAGTGGGCATCGCTTTCAAATGATCACTTCAGTCGCGCATTACGAGGCGTGAAGCTGCGTGAAGCTTTAGTACCACTTTCAGCCACTGTGCGTCGCTCTGCCACTGTACATCTCTCTGCCTGCAGCCCCTTCTGAAAAAGCAGGATGCTGCCATTAAACATAATTGTTGCCGAGTAATCCCAGCCTAGGAATTCAATAACAAAATAAATCATGCATAATTAAACATTACCTCAATTTAGGCTACTTGGGTATGGCTTAAGGCTTGACTACACAGTGGTAACGAAAATCAAAATCGAAATTGGCTGTCTACATTATTGTCAGTGTTGGGGGTAACGCAACTACGCAAATCAAAACAGTGTCTTTTAGTGATAATTGAGCCAGTAGAGAAATAACTGTTCAGAATGAATCTGTAGCCTTGGGTAGGCTTCTGCAGAAAACAATGTTGTTGCCGATTTAATACTATCTTGTGACATTTTTAACAGGCTACGCAATAGAGACAACTATGACCCACGTTTTGGTTTCGTAAATTAATTTGCCCTACTTCTTGACTGCAATGTAGTCAATTGACTGCTTGACATGTCATTTTTATTTTTCTGTACAATAAACAAATACATCTGCTTTATGCAGCAGAATTACATTCATATTTGGCTGACTTCTGCAGACGCGCAAAAAACCACTGCCAGGCCATCTTTAAAAATATTTTAGTTTGCCGTAACCCGACCGACCCTGTCAATTTAGAACCGACCCAAATATTTATTTTTTTCCCCTTTTAGTCCGTGTTGAAGAATTAAAATTGGTTGTGGTCTGTTCAGCATTTCTCAAAATATGGGCTTAACCCAGATTCGAACTCTTGGACAGGGGACTGATAACTGCTGCGTAACGGCGGCTGTCATCAGCCGGCCTTAACGCACTGCGCCACAGAATTGACGGCGTGGGTGAATAGGGGATAAATAACAATAATAATAATAATAATAATAATAATAATAATAATAATAATAATAATAATAATCTTTATTTATATAGCACTTTTCAAAACAAAGTTACAAAGTGCTGTACAATAAAAACATTGTTATTGACACAGACTAACAAAGACAATAGATGCCGGACAGAGCGGCGTAGTCGCCAGCGTACCCGTGACACCAAGATATACAAGACATACAACAAACAAATTAATAAATAAAATAGATACAAATTAAAAAATAAAATTAGTCCAATTTCCAACCGGCTGAAAATGTCCAAGGGCAAAGATGACCCGCGTGAAAACTGCGCACAGCTGTGTCTTCACGATGCAACACCAACAAAGTTCTATATAACTGACCAACCCGGAGAATTCACTGGCAGTCTGGAGAGCACTGGAAGGACACAGTCCGAATTTGTGATGGGCGACCCTGCTGATTATCAGCTCGGTGGTCCTAGACAGTGACCATTTGTTGTTTGTTGTTTCATGGTTGACGCTGTCATCAGTTTCTTAGCACTCAATCCAGACTCCAAGCACCGGTAGATGCTAGCATGGCAGCTCGCATGTCAGCCGCAGCTCGGTGGTCGTGGCAGCTGCAGATCTCTTGCAGATTGACGTTAGGCAGTAGGCACCCTTGCTGAGCAATCCCTCCGTCCAGACATTGGATGTGCAGCGTCACGGATGGATGAGGGACTTCAGAGACATAAGGCAGGCTAGCCAAGGCGCTCATCAGCCCAATGGAAGCTAACGTTAACTTGATGTTGATGGTGTCAGCCGAGTTTGTTCATCAGAAAAAAGGACTAAGAATAACACAAAAACGATCGAAAATAACATAAATAAAGAGTGATTACATTTAAAGGTCTCATCTCATCGTTTTTTCATTAATTTTGCAGTGGTCTGTAGTATTGATGAATGCCCTGTGAGCCGGTTTTGGTGAAAAAAATGCTGTCCTGCGTCTGTTTCATGCTGTTCTAGTTTGGTGGGGAAGGTGGGCGGGGAGGAACGACTGGATTTCGCCTCTAGTCATGAATATAAATGACATGCTAATGAATTCACCTCTGATTGGCTAACAGTACTGTGACGCTTCCTCCAGTGCGTCCTCATCCGATTCTGCCTGTGCTATGCTCCATATTAAACTTTACAGTGCTAAAGCCTGGCTAAAACTCGAGTCAAAACTGTTGCACAAAATGTCTTTGGAGATACAACTTCATGTGTTTGATCCTAGTATCCGAGTAGGAAGAAGAACTGCTTCCTGATCGTTTGTCGGTGAACGTTGGTTTAATAGAATAGTGACAATTGCCTGTCAGCTTAAAATTTCTCCTAAAAGAGGTAAACGTTTGTGACAATCGTCGTCTTGCTTTCAAGTAATAAACAGTTGGAAACGTTTTAAAATAAAGACCAGAAATAAAGACATATTTCTTTACACAGTCAAAAGTCTTTGCAATCTTCCTAGTAGATGTTTTACTTCACAACACAGTTAAGCACCCTAAATGCAGTTCAGCCACTGACCTAGCCTGCTAATGCTATCGGAATAGATAGTTACTGTATGGTTGAATTCCATGATACTATCATTGAAAGACCACTTGGTCATAGCCCAATATATATATATAGATCTAAATGCAAATACACCTACCTAGCTATATTTTGCTGGAATTGTACCAGAATGCCTACAGAAGCAGAGAATGTGTGCTGCAAGACTTCTTAATGAGAACTATGGCTTTGATAGCCTGACATTAGCAGAGGTTAGCCTACTCAAGTTGTTTTCTGTCACGTATGCCTACTATAGGAATCTTATAGTATTTTGGGACTGAATATTACAGTAATCTTATAGGAATACTATAGTATTTGGACATACTATAGGTACTATAAGACTACTATAGAAAAACTATAGCAGTTACAGGATATAGTTATTAGTAGTACTTCTACAGTATGTCCCAATTATTATGACCGCCGCGCAGCGAAGCGGCGGTCATATAGGTTTAGTCAGATTTTTTTTTTTTTTCTTTTTTTCTTTTTTGCATGCCCAAATTTCCGTCAATGATTCCCGGGACACTGAAAGACCGGGGTACACAAAACTTGGTGGGCATGTACCCCCACATGGATAGCATGGAACCTTCATTTTTCGTTTTCATCTGCAGCCCCCCCGCTGGACTGGACCCCCCGAAAGGAGGGTAGGGCAGACACAGTTCTCTGTGAATCTTTTATGGTATGTTGGTCTCAAGGGCCCACATCAACCTGGCTCATAATCACTCATTTGTGATTTGCCCCCCGCCTCGTAAAAATGAAAATGCAATATTATTCTGCTTTAATCGCCCCTATCTTCAGTTAAGATGTTCAGAACTGCACCAAATTTTATGTGTATGATTGACCTGGCATTCTCTGGGGGTCTGGGGGTATGCCAAGTTTCGTAGAATTTCATCCATGGGGGGCTAAAAAAATTAGGTTATGTGTACATTTAGTGACTGTACACTCATTGGCCTGTAAATGGCGGTGCACACATATAAACATGCACACACACAGGCACCCACATACTATCGGTATTAGAACGGCCGATACATAATTACAAATTCAATAGGATCAAAAGAAAGCCAAAATATTCATCATCATCATCATGGCTGCATTTTCAGTATTGGCGATAAGTAGTCGTTTGTCCACTAGATGGCGCATCGTTGCAGTGAGACGTAATTTTTTTAGAAGTTAAAAGTGGGTTAAAAAAAAATCATGGACACTTCCTACAAGGACTGTAATTTACCGCAGCGAACATCTAATAAGGACAGGACGATGTTCACATGAAGTGTAAGTGAGGATGAAGTGAGGATGTTTATCGGACATGCTTGGTTTTTACTGCAGGTACGTTAATCTTGTAATATCAATAAGGACCTAGGTAATGTTACCGTTAGCGTTGGTTGAGTGATGGAGGCCCATTTGATTGATTGCATTTGTAGAAAACTATAAATGCGGTTATACCAAGCAAATTGATAGCAGCACTGTTTGTATCTTTCGACTGTCATTTATTGCACGTGCTACAAAATCATTCTGTGCAATGGAAGATTTACCAACGTTACACCGGTCTGATACAGTTTTGCCTATACATGCGTGAGACTGAGACGCCTGTTTATTTTGTTTTAAGTGCGTGCAGGGTGTGAGAGGGGAATCGATGTGCTTTGATTCCAGCTTGGTAGTTGTAGTCTGTGAAATTAAAAAGCACGTGTGTGTGAAGTATCCAAACAATGACACCTTCATTTCATTATGGCTGCTTTAGCAACACACCTTAAGCTACTGTGTAGTGGGTCCCATTTAGAAGTGGCTACTTCATTCGCGCTTTCCTTGACTCATGGAACTGCATGAATGTTATTACAACTTTTCGCCACGATATGGCAGTTTAAGTCCGCTTGATACTGTAAGTCGTAAGCCATTGGTTTCCAAAGGAGATTTTATTTGTGTCGCCAGCATAGCCTATTGACAATTTATGTTGTAAATAGGCCTACCTTATAATCCTACCTGTAGCTTAGGGAAGCTAACAGCTTTCTATTAGGATCTAGTTTGTTAGTTACAGTTTTGTCATAACTCCCTAATGCATTTTTGCATTTAGAATAGCCAGAGCGTGTATATCTCAATATCGGGTGCCTATCGACTAGGCTGGGTGAACCCAGCCTGATCTGCCCGCTATTTATTTTTTGATTTCTTAAAAGATTGAGCTTGGTCTGATGAAAGCCAGACTAGCCATGGACCTCAGTTACACAATGCAAGGGAACATGAAACAGCCTATATTTGCACGAACAATAACGGACAAAAGCTCTTCAACTTTGGCCCGTTAAAATGTGTATGAACAGTCTAGCGACGCATTTCATCAAGGCCCATTTGGACATGTCAGTTATTTGCACCACTGGTTAGATGTAAAAAACAGCATTTCGTTTTCAGACTACTGTTACTTAATTTGTGCATTAACAATAACGTTTCAGACTACTGTTACTTAATTTGTGCATTGACAATAAAAGTACATGAACTAAAGATGACTAAAATCTTATGTAGAAGAAGAAACATTCACAAAAATCCATCCATCCAAAAATGACCTTTGTTTTGATAGCTGTTGAAAACGGCATGGAACTGACAGAGATGTTTTTGTTTATAAATACATAAAAAATAAATAAATAACATTATGCTGATACCTTTTGCTTTTCCCAAATACAATGTAGCCTACAGGTGTAAGTGACCTTTCATCAATCCAGTTGCAATGGATGAACTGTGATGACCTGCCCTACTTGTGATTGTTTAGAGATTTTAAAGGTTTTATAACAATGCTACATCTTCTTTGGCTATTCTACAATCTATTCACCTTTTCAGCACAAGTAGGCTAGGGATTATTTAGGGGAAAAGGTCTGAGTTGTTGTTTCGGCTTGTATTGTCCTGGGGATCCGAAGGGACAACACACAAAACACATTCGTTGGCTGTGATGATTCTATTACATTGCTCTTTGATTGCGCTGGGCCATAGGTGGAGCCATCAGGTGTTATTGTGGAGATGTCGCTTTCATCCTCCTCCTCCTCTTGATCAACCCGAGGTCTTCTAGCTGGCCTTGGATGAACAGGCTTGATGGCAGTAGAGGTAGCAGGCCCCCATGCCCATGGTGTATTCGAAGTGCTTGTATCAATATACTTTTCATGAAGTATTCTGTTTGGGTACCTAAAGTAAATAAATGTGTATTACTGTCAAGTTACAAGATACTAATAGTACACAGGACATTCACTATCTCACACAAAACTGTACTGGCACAATGGAAACAAAAATATTTTAGTGACTGTGGTAAGGTGTATGATGTACTAAGTAGCACACCCACAAGAAGACATTCGGTAATATCAATTCTATCTGTTATGCAATTCATGGGTTTCATCAGGTCCATTTACACAGGTGTATTAATCAAGCACCATGCAGTCTGCATTCATAATCGAGAAGCTTGATTTTATAAACCTGTGGAAAGTGACCTGAAGAAACCCATGAATTGACTTTCCCAAACATTGACGAGCACATAAGAACCTGTATTAGCCTACTAGAAAAAGACTTCTAGAAACTAGTTCTAACTAGCACAACAATAAAAGTTAGATCACAAACCTTTGCTTCTAACGTGATGACCTAATGTAGGCTAGAAAGCTGTGTAGCCCAACATGAGGATGTGCTCTGGAAGACATACAAAACACTAAAGTAAACAGCAAGTAATCAAACAAAACATCATTGTAGGCCTACAAAGGTCAATGTATTAATGGCAAGAAGACATAAAATAGACTAAAGTGTAAATACCTGGGCTCTAGTGATAGCAACTTAGCTTAATAGTGCACGGGTATTGTGTTTTTGATTTTCCCTGTTTAGACTAGAACAATACCCATACTTAGTTGAGCATAAGATATTGTTGCTAACATTATTATTTGTGGTTTAACGCTTAGGTTAGAAGATTATAGGTTCAACAAGCTAATTCTCTGGGTAGTGTGGTCAGTTTCTTATGAGTGTAAAGTTAGCTACACCAGGCACGTAACTGAAGCATTCCGTTCGCGTAATGTACTGCATCAATTAGCTTCCAATAGGCCTAATCAATGGAAGTAGCTACACCTGGCGTGTTAGTGGCCTGTAGGCTACGTTCGGGAAAATAGACCATTCCTCTAATGGATTTTACCAGAGCCCTTCCTAGACATTCTCTGATTTTACACATCGAGAACAGAACACTTCAGTTACGTGCCTGGTGTAGCTTCCTGTAATATAGGCTGCCTAAGCCTAGCTTGTACCCTTTTCATGCATGCTAACGTGAAGAATATGAACATGCTATTTTGTAACAGACGTTAGGTGGAAAAGTTTGTTTGTACTTACAGCCTGTGAGCTGGTGGTCGATCGTCATGACGGTACAGAACCAGGTTTTCAGAACATCGATGCAAAACCACTTTCTAACTGTAGGCTTTTTTTCAAGTAATTTGAGTATTGTATTCGAAAGGGGAGGCAAAGAAAATACACTTGGTTGAGTATTATATTTTTAAAGTCACTTAATTGTTCTTAAAAGCCTTTCAAATGTGTCAATGACGTCATTCATTAGCACAATGCTAGCGTGTTATGTGCAACAACGACCCAACCTGTAAGAAATCAAAAGGACATAAGTACTCGTTCATTCAACTTTTGACCTATAACCCATGTTGAAGTTATACAAACTACAATCAAATCTGAGATTTGTCAACGACAATCAGGTGAAAGAGACAATTTTAGCCATCTAGCTCCATTGACTCCCATTCATTCTGCACTCATGGCGATCGCCCCCAGTGGAACTCTGGTAGAACTGCATCCAAAATTCGGTACAATGGGACTTAATACGGAGTGGCAAGGCTATCCGTAGACGCGCTCTGACAGAACTAATGTTGCACTACTTCGGTGGTGGTTTTCCAATGATAAATCCGAACCATTTCTTCCTCAACTCTTGTTTCTAAGGCAAGACATGCAACATTGATGTGTTATTGCCACAAATAACACAGGCAGGATTTTTTTCCGCCATGTTAGCAACTTGCTGTTAGCTCCTACTAGCTGACGAGAGACAATCCCCTAGCTGCAAAATCTTCCAGTCGTCCTGTAGGCGGTCACAAGCCAAGGTGGGCGAGGCCATGAATAATCAGTTTCCCTTCGGCTTCATTGGGAAGGGCTCTTTCTGATTCGCTTGTTTTTCCGTGTATTTTCTTTCATTGGCTAATGCGGGCAATGGGGGTAGAAGATAATTTTCACGTGCAGCATGCATATGCAACTTGAAGTGAGCTATAGTATTTCGAAAGTAACAAGTATTAAACGGTTTCTCAGTGAATGAGACCTTTAACTAGAAAAATAAATACAATAGAGTACACAACTGTTTTACCAGCACATTTAAATGACTTGACTAAAACCGTGCATAACTGGAGGTACACCTGTTATCTGAGCAGTCTGTGTGTCCTCATTTTGCGAATGCGAGGACAATATGAGTCTGTTGCATTTCGTTAGATGTCTGAGTCACGCATAGTGTTTGAAAACCACTGGCTCGTAATCACAATAATTTAAGATCGTTAAAACAATAAAGTATGGCTCTCCGTTTGGGACATCGAAAACTTATATTTTTAATAGGGTAGACTACTGTCGGAGATGCTGACTTGCAAAGGCCTCGGGATAACACGTTATCTCCACTATCATCAGTCAATGCCCCCTTGATCAAAGTGGGGAATGAAAGAAAAAGTTTGAGAACCACTGGCTTAACAAGTTACCTGCAGTCCAGAACACACAGAATATTGCAACAGAAAGTTGCCTTTATAATCAACTACTATTTGTTCCAACAGCATTCAAACAAAGCCTTTATAAAAGTGAAAAAAATAATAATATTCCATAAGAAGTAAAATAAAATACTGTTACTGTAACTGTATCCCAAGCTTCAGCTCCCCACGTCTGTGACAGGCAGACGTGACAGCGCTAAATTCTCAGCTTGTTTATACCCCACACTGAACGCCAGAAGACCGCTAGGCCCATCACTGTGGGTGCGGTAGCCTACTCTCTGGGATTTAAGTCAAGCAATATAACCATACAAATGTTTCAAAATGAGTAATTTCGGCTTTGTCTGAACTGGCCATTGTAGGCTACGTAAAAAAAAATAATCAATTAAGCCCTATCCAATGATATCGGCAATTGTTTGTTTTCCAAAGTAAGAATTTCACTTCACCATGCACCTTCGACAATGAATATCTCATTACACTTATGTTACTGTTAAACGTAGGCCTAACTGTTATCATTACAAACATTATTCTGTGTCCTAAAAACTGGCATTTTATGGCATTGTGTCATGTAAGGTCGTTGCAAAATCTAGAGAAATGTGTGAGGTGGTCAGCGGGGGACAATTGACCTATCGCAAGCCCCGCCCATCGAACGCGGATGAGCCAATGGCAGTCCAGTAGCTCCGCACATGTAGATAAAGTCCGACAGCTTCACCTTACGGCTCCATAGAAATGCATGGGAAGCCGTGATTTTTTTCCGGTTTTATGGGATTGTATAGTGATGTAAATAGAAAAGGGATGGCCAAACGACATGTGTGGGATTAACGCAACACCGATACACAGAATAATGGCTTTCAATCTTGATTTTTTGTTATTATGTTAAATTAGATTAAATGATATCCTCCCAGCTCTCCCCTATTTTAAGCAAAGGGTTAAGCTTACTCCTTAGCAAACCACAATGAAACAGTGCTCCACCACATCTATGGATTAAGCCAAACAGTTAACTCAATGTAAGTAAGATAAACAAGATTGTTTATTGTTCTCAGCACTGCCAGCATTATGTATAAAATGATTGTCACTTAGAGGAGACTCGTAGACAACTAAGGTTAGCATAGTTAGCTAACCGCTGCTAACGTGCTAGCATCGCCTCGTCAGAAAAGCATGGGGCTGTGCACAGTAGTATAACATTTATTCACCATAAATTAATAAAGTTGAAGTCGCTCTGCAATGTAGACTATGTTTCCGTTTATTTGCAGCACCATGTTCCTTACATGACATGACCTGGTGCCCTAGCAATATGCATGCAAGTCTATCTAGCACAGCTAGCTATTAATATCAGTGAGTCCCACTCACCCCCCGTCTAAGTTTGTCACCCAACAAACCTAGATATTAATTTTTATACATGTGTCTCCATGGCATACTGGAGTTGTTCAACGGATTCTAAATGAAATCAAGTCCGTGACTCTGTAAAAGAGCCTCTTAGGTTGTAACTTTTACAGACAGGCTTACAGGTACCATTGAAGTTCTAGTCAACTCCGGTCTTAGCTGTCGGACTTAGCAACAGTAACTAAGGGGGGCGGGACTTCGCGAAAGGTCAATTGAGACACACATTGGATTGTGTTATTACTTGAACATTCCACACTATCCACAGCTGTGGTATCGGGGGCAGGAGGATTACTGTTAGCGCAGGCTTTATATAAAATTCTTCAACAGAAGGCCTGCCTCGAATGCAGGCTTGCCCAAAATAAAGGCATGTGGTTTGCGCAATCTACAGTAAGTAGGTTAAATAACAGACCCGCCACAATGTGCGGTGTGATGATTTTTTACGAGCAAGATGTTTTTGGTGCCCTACGCGCACTGCATGTTCTTAAATAACAATGATCATCAGTAGCAGGGTTAGACACCAGGGGCCATATTCACAAAGCCTTTTATCTTACCACTAGGAGTAGGCTACTCCTAAAAAGCAATAAAAGATTTTAGCTAGGAGTTTCTCTTATTAAGTTATTCACAAAGCCTTTCAGACCTACTCTTAGTAAGGAAAAATGACAACTCCTGAACAGATTCTGGAGCTGAGCGCTCTAGAATCTTTGACTAAGAGTGAGTGAGTCTTCGTTGCTATGGATGACGTTATTACTCATGCACTAGCTTGACTGAAGTGACCACCTTGATTGGCTGATGATTGTAACGCGGGATTGATTCCAAACACCTCCCTTACAATGAGTGGCAGGTGACAGAAGTCTGAGAATGCGTGCGCTACACAAGGACGGAAGATGATGAATAACTGAATAAAAAGGCCTAGCCTAAATTAATCAAGAGTAAGGCAAAACAAATAGCCTAGTAGCCTAATGAAACATACGGATTGATGTCAAGTCAGTTTTATTTGTATAGCGCATTTAACATGCACAGAGTGCAACCCAAAGCGCTCCACATATAAGACATTGTCATTGACACATAGACTAACAAAGACGAACAGAGTGGCGTAGTCTCCAGCGTACCCGTGACACCAAGACATACAAGACAGACAACAAACAAATTAATAAATAAAATAAATAAAAATAAAATTAGTCCAATTTCCAACCGGCTGAAAATGTCCAAGGGCAATAATGACTCGCGTGAAACTGCGCACAGCTGTGTCTCCACAACCGATGCAACGCCAACAAAGTTCTTTACACTCACTGGCAGTCTGGAGATAATGTGAACGTTAGGCCTTGTTAGTCTGGAGATCACTGGAAGCATACCAGTCCGAAAGTCGTGGGCGATCTTGTAGATCAGCAACTCGGTGGACTTATAACAGCGAGTTTGTTGGTCCGTAATGCAGAGTTCTTCAACGTTAACGTTAGTCTGCTCAATCCAGACTCCAGGTAGTTGGCATGGCAGCTCACAGGTCAGAAACAGCTCGGCGGCCTCGGCAGATCTTTCGCAGAGTAGTCTAGCTCCAGCTGCTGTCCCGAGAAATCCCCTCGACCAGACAGCGAAGTGCAGCACCGGCTCACAGATGGATGGGAAGGATGTAAGAGGCCCAGGGCAAAAGCTAGCCATAGCAAGCTCCCAATGGACAGACGTTAACAACATCAGCCGACTTGAAAGCAGTAAAAAGGACTAAGAGAAAAACTATCGAAAACTATCAAAAATAACGTAAATAAAGAGAGAAAACATTTAACTAGACAAATCGGATGTAGTATCTTTGTAACATTATTAAATTAATCTATTACTATGCCTATGCCTACGTTTGCAAAAGAGAACATTTTAATTTGATTCACAATAATGTTACATTTAATTTACATGTTGACAATCAGTAGCCTAGTTTTGGTTGTTGTTGGTGGCGTTATTGCATGTTAGTTATGCCTACAATGCAAAACTTGTTTTAAGCTGTCACAGCTGGTGGGAAGGTGTGATTTTTTGGGGGATTTTTTGTCTGATTGCCCCCCAGCCAACGTGAATCGGCTGGTCATTTAATAGGCCTATATCGTAAAGATTTGTCTTGCCATCTAAGGCACGAGTGCATCTGTGAGGCCAAACCTCACCAAGTAGCCCGTTTGTTTACAACTAACATTACATTTAATTAAACTGCTTATAGGCTATACCAAAATAGTTTTCAACATTTTGAATATTAGTGTCGGGTGAATTAGGAAATGTTCTCAAAGTAGCCCTATGGCTGAAAGCTGCTTGGGATCCCCCCCTGTCAAGCAATATAACCATACAAACGCGCGGCACTCATTGTTTCAAAAGGAGTAATTTCGGCTTTGTCGGAACTGAAGAGCTGCCCAATAAAAATAAATTAACGCAACGCAATGCAACACAACACAGACTGGTTTAGAAATAATTTAATAGCCAGAAATATGCCTGCCCTGCCCTAATAAAGAAATATTTGGTTAACGGCGAGTGAATCCCGTTTGCAGCCGTAGAAGAAACGCAGGACAAATTAAACATTCTGGTTTCTCCGAGTGCAACGATGATAGACAGACATCATTTGGACAAAATATAGAGCATATTAACCTCTGTTGCTTAGCCAAATGCCTTCCTGTTACGTCCTGTTATCACAGAGTTACAGGCGACAAACTATTTTTGATGGTCACAAGTTTACTTCATTAGCGTTTATTTTTTTGATTATTAAAGAGTGTTTTTCATTTAAAGGCTTGACTTTTGCGTATTCAGAAGAGCATTTAGTGCTCTCCCCAATCCCAGACGTTCACATTGCATGTTTGTTTTGTAATGGATGCAACCATGAGATATGCTTGTCATAGGGCGCCGATACCGTGGGTGCTCCGTCTCTCGGGCACCCACTAAAAACATCGAGCACCCACGTGTGCCAGCTTACAGTCCCAGCTAAATTTACATTAATTTAAAATCAAACATCGCAGTTTATGTTAAATTCAGCATCTCTCATAATGTGATTGGATATGTTGCTGTCAATTCCCTACTCCATATACTAACCACCAATGAGAGCGTCTCTTGTATTAAAATTCCTGACACTTCCCACCTGAAGAATTAACGCAAGGCTTTGTCGGGTCTTCAGCCCCGAATGTTTAAAATGTATAGCCCTGAATATCATTTTAAAAGTAGTCTGACAAAGCGTATTGTTTTGTGACACAGCTAAACACTGGTACCTCATAGAATGTCTATAACATAGCCTAGGTGGTCGCAACTCACAAAAGTAAAGCAGATATAAAGACATCTAGCCTACAACACGCAGACAGCTTCATGTGCAGGGGATGGTATCTGATGGTATCTTGCTAATTCACTGAACTGTATTAGGTGACACAAATGGTATCACCTTTATCTTATAACTCCTTGTCTGAGCGACTACCAGGCCTATGGTTTTTAAAAGTCAGATGTTTCCTGACAAAGACATTCGAAAATTAAGAATGTTTATTGACTTGAAAAATACACTAATTTTTGCAAACTCCCTTCATTCAACCCTCGAAGACATCGCGGTCTGGTGCGCTATGTAGATCGTTTCTCGTACCATTTAATTTCTCAGAATTTAGGTCATCACCAAATACATCTTTTATTTTTAGTTGATCAACCACAAAGAGTAGCATAGGCCTACTGTGCACAGTGCACTGACGACTGTAGCAGCCCAAGGTAACCAGTTGTTGTAGATGAGAGGCAACCCCTTGTTTCAGATAGCCTGGACAACATGTTACCTGGGTGTTGCCTACGTTATTAATTAATGGTAGCCTACAATAGTTAATTGATTCGGGCGTAACATATTAGTTGGCTCAAAGAGTAGGGAATCAGGATGGAGAGAGTCACGCGTGTGTTGCTTTTATGGGATCGAATCCAGTTTAATGCTAGTTTTCAAAACATATATTTTTACATGTCTTTTGTTCGAAAGTGGCTGTAATGTAGCCGAAGCTCATGGAAAATGGCGACTTCAAACCGCCCAAAACAACTTGTTTGTGAATGTCTGACAACTGCTGCAGCGTATGCACGAGCAAGGAAACCAGTAGGTGGAGAAACCAGAAGGCACACAACACCGGAACGATTTTAAGGCTATTTCGCTTAGGCTACTCAATGGTGCTATTTCACACGCATTATAGCGACCCCCACTCACCGGGGTTAGGTGGAAGGTGTTAATATAGACGATTGGCATAGCCTACAGTGGACTAGGGCTGTCAAAATTGCTCAAAAATGACGTTCGGATATCCCCTCTAAAATAAACACATGTATTCGAATATATTGGAATATCTAGGCTATATTATTTGCGCATTATGTCAGTGACGCGCATCATGTCATCTGTTTTTAACTTAAATAACGTAGATGGTTTAGAAAATGTTTAACGTCTTGAGTTAATGCATTAAACATTGTTTGCTGGTAACCAGCCACAAATAGCCTACAGATTCTTGCGTGTGTACATTCTCTATTCTCTCCAAAATGTGCCCGTTCTATAGGCTGGCCAAGTCGTAATTCTATGCATAAAGCAGATGTATTTGTTTATTGTACAGAAAAATAAAAATAACCTGTCAAGCAGTCAATTGACTACATTGCAGTCAATAAGTAGGGCAAATTGCGAAACCAAAACGTGGGTCATAGTTGTCTAAGCCTCTGCTGTGAGGCCAAACCCATGAACAAAGACGCATTGATATATGCAATAGTTTTTTTTTGGCGAAACAAGCTCGCAGCCGAACGAGTCATAGCACTGAAGGGAGAGGCAACTGGCATGTGATTTCCCCACGGACTAATGGATGTACAAGTTTCAAGTCTCCTGTGCCTACGATATTTAATCCAGTGTTTTGTCAAGTTGCAAAATGCTATTCGTTTTAACAAATTTTTATGATGAAGTACTTTTTGTATAGGGTACTATCTTAATTGCTTTATACTCAATACTTGACCAATGGCTATTGCATCTGTCTATTGAAAGTGAGAATGTGGCATGTGTTCTACTGTGTAGGCTTCATAAAATAAAATAAACAGATTGCTAATGGCCTAAAAGCTGATCTGGGGTGCGTTTCCCGTACAACTACGGAGGTTAGCTTTTTACTAACAGGATGCATTGTTCAACTAACCAACATGTAAGTTACGACTGTTTCCCAAACCTGTCGTACTTACATAGTACTGTAAGTTTGGACCATGATAGTTTCCAAACATCAGTAGTCTGGTGGTTAATGACGTTTAGTAGCACGTGAACGGGCACCTGCACATACTTCTGTGGCGCATTGCGTTTAGGCCGGCAGATGACAGCCGCCGTTGCACAGCAGTAACCAGTCCCCTGTCCAAGAGTTCGAATCTGGGTTAAGATGGCTGCAAATTGACTTTTAATAACAAGGATACAAGGAAGTTTATTGTCACATGCATATAGTTACTGGAAGTAAGAAATGCAGTGAAATTATATTTATGTATTTTCTGCCTTGGGCATTTTAAAATATGGATGTATGGTGGTTAGAAGTGTAAATATCAATTAGAAACCTAAATATATTTATAATTATTAATTTGCAAACAAATAACTGGCGTCAGTGACGTCTTTGACATGAAGATCCCTGGAACTATGCTTCTACTAGCATTCTACCACAGGTCGAGAGGTGTAGTTGTAACTACACTTTATGATAGTGGTTGCGAACGTTCGTTGCTACTATGGTTTTGGGAAACACTAACGTAGTGTAACGATGCATTGGACTATGTAAGTTCCAAATATGAATGTAATTCTGCAGCATAAAGCAGATGTATTTGTTTATTGTACAGAAAAATAAAAATGACATGTCAAGCAGTCAATTGACTACATTGCAGTCAAGAAGTATAGGGCAAATTAATTTACGAAACCAAAACGTGGGTCATAGTTGTCTAAGCCTCTATAGCGTAGCCTGTTAAAAACGTCGCAGAAGCCTACCCAAGGCTACAGATTAATTCTGAACAGTTATTTCTCTACTGGCTCAATTATCACATCACTGTTTTTATTTGCGTAGTTGCATTAACCTAACACTGACAATAATGTAGACGGCAAATTTCGATTTCCGTTACCACCGTGTAGTCAAGCCTTGAGCCATACCCAAGTAGCCTAAATAAAGGTAAATCAAGCTTTTTCAGAAGGGGCGGCAGGCAGAGCGATGTACAGTGGCAGAGCGACGCACAGTGGCTGAAAGTGGTACTAAAGCTTCACGCAGCTTCACGCCTCGTAATGCGCGACTGAAGTGGCCATTTGAAAGCGATGCCCACTGTAATGTTATGAGAGTATTAAAATATGGGATATTCTACGGGAAAACAGAAACAAAAAATCAAAAAACAAAAAATCGGTCCCCGTGCACAGGGATTATTTGTCAATTTCTAGCAGGCAAGGGAGGGTCATGCAACTTTTGACTGAAGCACTCAAAATTCCTGTGGTGGCCCCTTCAATAAATAACGAACAGTCCCTAGGTTGCTGCTGGGCTATATGTCTTGGTTCATGTCTGTTAACAACTCATTGCCGTCAAACGCGTATCTCGCGGTTGCATCCATTACAAACAAACATGCAATGTGAACGTCTGGGATTGGGGAGAGCACTAAATGCTCTACTGAATAAGCACAAAGTCAAACCTTTAAATGAAAAACACTGTTTAATAATCAAAAAAATAAACCGCTAATGAAATAAACTTGTGACCATCAAAAATAGTTTATCGCCTGTAACTCCGTGATAACAGGACGTAACATGAAGGCATTAGGCTGAGCAACGGAGGTTAATATGCTCTATATTTTGTCCAAATGATGTCTGTCTATCATCGTTGCACTCAGAGAAAAACAGAATGTTTAATTTGTCCCCTGCGTTTCTTCTCTGGGCTGCAAACAGGATTCACTTTCGTTAAGTTAACCAAATATTTCTTTATTAGGGCAAGGCAGGCATATTTCTGGCTATTAAATTATTTCTAAACCAGTCTGCTAAAGTCTGTAGTTAAGTCTGTGTAGGGGTTTCCAGGCTCCATTTCTTTTTACGAGACACCCTGCTCAATTGTGACATCTGCCGGTTGTTTGAGTTGTTGCAGCGCCGTTGTAGCGTCACTGGAAAAATACAAATTAAATTCGCGTGATACTGCGTGCGGACCGCGAGGGAAGCTGGCCAAGTCGAAGCACTGCCCACTGTAGTTGCAAAAAACGTCCTTTGCCGAACCCAACATTTAAATAAGAATATTGTCTTAACGAAACAACTCTAAATATCAGAGTGGGATAGGTTGTATACATTTCACTTAAATTGCAACCGCAACATGCCTGATTGCCGTTCAAACGACAATGAAAAACTATATCAAAGAACTTTTTGCGTTTGAATGTAGCACGAAAAAATGTTTAAACAGCTGGACAAATGAATTAGCTAATTGATTATAGCCTGTAGGCCTTTACCTATACAGGACATTGACAGTAGCCCAGCCTAACAAGCAGATGTTGCAAAAGACATCAAAAGACGCAATTAATCAGAAATAAATAATGTAATCTGCATCGCTTTATTTAACAAACTGCAAGCAACAAGGGTTGAGTTCGCTGTGAGGCCAAACCCAAGAGCAGAGCCTATCGGTCGATAGGCTATATGGTAACGAGCTGTGTGCGCCTGGAAAGACGATAGAAGATGCTTTCTGAATAGCACAAATGTTCTTCCCAATCGTTTCCATAAAATAGGCTAAGTCAAAGACAGAAAACTAAGTCTTATAATGGTATAATCTTTTTTCTATTTAGGATGCGCGGGTGAGGGATAAGGCTTTCATGGTGGACCACGCACTTTTTCTTGTGTCAGGAACTCTGCACATAGGCTTAGTCCGTCCATAGCCCAGCTCCAGCGAAGACGGCTCTGGTCATCCCATACCCTCCCCCCACTTCCTGTAGCCTACCATTATGAAGACCTGCGGGGAGCAAAACGACTTGTTACCGTTTTGGGACATTAAGATTTTTCACGTTAAGCCCCCCTCCCCCATCCCCTTCTTTCACAAGCAGTAGGGGAGCGCGGGGCACAAAGTAGCCTAACACTTTTTGGCTTTGGCTAAATATTTCTAAAATCATTTGAGTTTCACTAGTCATATGTTTTAACAAGCAACACTTGTTATTGAACTAGCTATATAACAGACGTGTGTCGAAAATTGACTTTATTTTTCATACGGAGAAATAACATATGCAGAGTCTTACCAAGGTCAATCTTGCCAAGAAAAGCCCTCAAACCTGAAAACACATGAAGCAAAAGTGCAAAACATCACAAAACTAACTAAACTAACACGCGCATATTTGTATTGCAATCATTGTAGCCTACAGTTGTAACAGCGCGTTCCAATAGCCTCCCTTATAGAAATTATTTAGTTTTTTATTAAAGCATGTTTAAGTATCAGCCACAAAGCCAACAGCTATAGAAAGCTGACTAAAAGCTAGATTAATGTCAATTCAGGTTGCTGTTCACACACTTACATTGTGTGTATCATGTTTTCTTATGGGTAACACTTTATAATAACTACACACAATTCATCATTTATTAAGCCTTTGTTACTTATTAGTTAATGGTTTGTTCATCATTAGTAATTTCTAATTTATCATCAGTAAAGCATTTCTTCACACAGTTATACATAGTTAATAAGCCTATATCTTAAATATGTTTACATTACATTACATTACATTTAGCAGACACTTTTTGACCAAAGTGACTTACATATGTCAGCTATATTACAAGGGATCACATTGTCCCCAGAGCAACTTGGGGTTAAGTACCTTGCTCAAGGGCACAACGGTGGAAGCCGGGAATTGAACCGACAACTTTCAGGCTACTGCACGCTAGCCCAGCTCCTTAACCACTACACTACCTTAGCCCAGATAGAAACCCCTACAACGAGTTTCTGTTTTCTTCTACTACACACTGTTATTAAACATCTGTAAACTATTATTAAATGCTGTATGCTGTGTATATTGCATAATTTATTAAGTATTAACAATAATACATGAACATATTTTAGATATAGGCTTATTTACTATGAACAAACCATTTATAACTGTGTGTACAAATACTTTATTTATGAGAATTACCATAGGAACAATGCTTTACAAATGATGAACAAAGCATTTTGTAATAGTTTGCAACTTGTTTTTAATAAGAAAATGATTTCATTATAAGTAGTTGTTTCATTACTTATTAAGTATAAATCATGTACTTCCAAACATATTTTTGGATAGGCTTATTTACTATGAACAAACCATTTATAATTGTGTGAACAAATGCTTTACTGATGATAAATTATGTATGAACAAGAAATTACTAATGATGAACAAACCATTAACTAATAAGTAACAAAGGCTTAATAAATGATGAATTGTGTGTAGTTATTATAAAGTGTTACCAAATAATTATATTGAATTTTGCAGTGCAACAATGCTTCATAAAGACAGGGGACAAAATCATGAAAAGAAAGGCACCTAATGGCGGCCTTACATTGTACGATTTTGGTCTGTTTTCACAGTTGGCGACTAAATTTCCAAAGTCGGACAGAAATCATGGGAGTTGTACTGGAATCGCGGCGCGCTCCCGTCAACTAGATCGTTAAGTGTAAGGTGCCAATCTTAGCGGTTTTAAGTCAGTCGGAGTCAGTCCTTTTCTAGTTTTGCCGTTACAACAATATCAAACATATTATCGCAAGTCTTTCTAGTCGTGGCTCATGCAAATAGTGACGTGAACTATAAAAACCAATAGTGACCTCTCTCCAACACCAAACAGGAAGGGGCAAAGTAGGCGACAGCTGTAGCCTATATGATTATTTGTTATTCTTATAATATTTGTTATTTCTTATACATATTTAGTCGGCTCTTCCACATGACAGAACGACTCTATATCGGTTAGGGATGTCACGCATGAAACAATGCTGCAGAAACACGAAAATACAACTTTGAGTTTAGTAAGCTATCATTTCAGTTTCTGTTTATATATTGCACGATAGGTAATAATTTAAAGGAATCTTAAAGCCCTCCTTACACTGACAGACTTTGGAAAGATTTGCAAAGATTTGGAAAAGATTTTTGAAAGACTACAGTCTTAGACCCTCTCACATCTAAAGACAAGTAGTAGAGTTTTAAGTCACAGACTATGATTTTGCAATTTCAGGTGAACTGATTTTTTTATTGAAGATTAAATTGTTGTGAATCTACCAACCTAACATGCTTTAATAAAAAAAACGAAGTAATATATTTATTTTATGCAAGACTGCAAGGTGCAATAGATAAACAGGAACTGAAATGAAAGCCTACTAAGTCGTATTTTCGTGTTTCTGCAGCATTGTTTCATGCGTGACATCCCTAACCGATATAGAGTTGTTCTGTCACGTGGAAGAGCCGACTAAACATGTATAAGAAATTACAAATATTATAAGAATAACAAATAATCCTATAGGCTACAGCTGTCGCCTACTTTGCCCCTTCCTGTTTGAATTGTGAATAATGTTGGCATATACTGTTTAAAAATGGTATTCCATGTACCCCTTTTTTAAATTTGAGCACCTGCCCCTCCGTCTCTGTACGGCTGTGGTGCACATAGTGCACTGCATCGAAATGTACTAAATGATGTTTTTCTTAAACAAAGTTCGGGAGGAGCCTTCGGGATGATTGACAGCAATTAACTCACCCACTGCCGCCGCAGGGTATTTAAGCCGACCTCCTTTGCCATACGTCACGCGCTCCGGCGTTCACGAAATCATCCCCCCTCCTCCCCCTACTCCTCCGTTTCACCAATTGCCCTGTTACTCATCCTCCTTACACAGGGGGGTGCAAGCGGACATCGCTCTATCGCGATCTCCGCTCCAGGCACTCCAGGACCACGGCCAGCTACCTTGCCAAACACGCACTTTTCCCATACGCTCTAGTCTAGCTTAAGCAAACATACCGAAGGGCGAACTAGTGAACAGAAGTATGCGGTTTGGAACAGAGTACATGTCAAATGCATTAAGATATTCTCTAGGCACAAATCACTAGTTATTTCAAGTGTTAAAGTATATGTGTTCAACCTATCTATATATTCACTGTACAGAATCCAGAGTACAATGGAGAGTGGGAAAGCTACTTCAGAGACCTGCCAACGTCTCTCTCTTCATTACTTGTGCTACTCACTACTGCAAACAATCCAGATGGTACAGTCACTTTACCCACTTCTCATCCAAGAATGCCTCACTTTCTTCAGTCCTCTGTTCTGAACTGAGCTTTTTTATTTTGCTCCAACAGTTATGATTCCAGCATACTCTCTAAACAGAGGATATTCCATCTTCTTCATTCTCTTCAGTGTATTTGGTTAGTATGAACTCAACAGAAATCCTTGACCTATTGTCATAGGTAAAGCAATCTTGCATAAAATCTCAGTGCACACTGCCAGTGTTATTATCAGTGCTGGTACGGTCAAGTTATTGACTTAACATACAATCATAATGAAAAAACAACAAATAAACAATGTAAAAGAATGTCAGAATTTTCCTGCTTAGTTTCTAAGTGTTCTACAGGCATTATTAAAAATTGTCTTTGTGATTTCATTTCAAGTAACATTATGCTATTTACAGACAAAACAAGTTCAAATTCCAATTCCAATTCAATACTTTATTGCCATGTCAACACAGTTGATTGGAATTTGTCTCGGTGCCAATCCAGTTAAAAAGGCAATACATACTCAGGAACATACAATACATAAAATACATAAAAGAATCAAACAGACAATCATTCAAACCAGTAAAAAGCTGTAAAGACCTTTTGCTAATTCAACTTCATATAGTATATGAAGTGTCTTGTGCAGTCTATAAAGTGCATTTGATAAAGGTGTATTTAGTAAAGGTCTCTGCAAGGTGTCTGAGCATTAAGGAACCAAATAGTGGCACGGTAAGTACTGTTAATTAACGGGGTGGTAAGTCAAACCATGGGACACAAAAAAAATCATCAAATATTTAGCAAACAAGCAGATTTTATTCTGAATAACCGGTAACACTTTATAATAACTACACACAATTCATCATTTATTAAGCCTTTGTTACTTATTAGTTAATGGTTTGTTCACCAATAGTAATTTCTTGTTCATACATAATTTATCATCAGTAAAGCATTTGTTCAAACAATTATAAATGGGTTGTTCATAGTAAATAAGCCTATCCAAAAAACATGTTTGTAAGTACATGATTTATACTTAATAAGTAATGAAACAACTACTTATAATGAAATCATTTTCTTATTATAAACCAGTTGCAAACTATTACAAAATGCTTTGTTCATCATTTGTAAACCGTTGTTCCCATGTTAATTCTCATAAATAAAATATTTGTACACACAGTTATAAATGGTTTATTCATAGTAAATAAGCCTATATCTAAAATATGTTTATGAATTATTGTTAATACTTAATAAATTATGCAATATACACATGCACTAATGATTAGTTAGGGTGATGATACACATTTTATAAACCAACTTTAAACTTCCTAATACTATAATTCATGATTAACTCAGGGATTACAAGTGGTTAGTTAATGATATTTTGTGAGCTTATCTAAAGTGAGAACTTTCTATGCCTTGCAACACATTTTCAAATGAGTTGTAAAGATTACATTCACATTCATTCATTTAGCAGACAAGCGACGTACACATGTCGATTAAATTGAAGGCCATTGACATAACAGTGAAAGCCGGGAATCGAACCCCCAACTTTTCAGGCTACTGCATGCTAGTCCAGCTCCTTATCCACTACACTACCTTGGCCCAGATAGAAACCCCTACAACTATGCAAGAGTTTCTGTTTTCTTCAACTACACACCGTTGTCTTTTAGTGAATCTTTTAGAACTGTGTACAGGTGGTCCAGTAGGTCCATGTTATTATTAGGGCTGTCAACCGATTAAAACAAAATCTAAGTAATTACATACTCTGTAATGAATTAATTGAAATGAATCACATGCATCCATTTTGCTATGAATGAATTTTAAAAATATTTCAATAAAATGTTGCCAGATGAGTAAATCAATGGAAAGCTAAACCAACATTATAGACTTTAAAGGTACACTATACAGGTTTAGGTATTTTGGCAACTGTAGAGCTCCCTCTAGAGTTGCAGGATATTTATATTTTACCCTGTCGTTATTTAGCAAAGTTTTTGTGACTTGTCCCCCCTGTACACAATGAAAATGCTTTTGTTGTAGAGGTGAAAGACTATCAATAGGTAAAAACTATCTCCAAAGAGCTATATCTACTGACAAGGTAATGTTTCACGATTCCTGCGAGATTTGGCGGGCCGCCGTTCTTAAAAATTGCTTTGGTGGTTTTCTCGGTAGCGACTCGCTACGTCTATGCTGTATCGCTATGCTAGGTGAACAATTCACCTATTATAAGTTTGTTTACCTTCTGAAAGGTTATATTAAGGTGAAAATCTGGCAAAGTGTACCTAGAGTCGCGATATATTTCTCACAATATATTTCTCTAGAGCTCCCCCTAGAGTCGCGATATATTTCTATTTTACTTTGCCATTGTGTAAATAGCCTACTTCTCATGACTTGTTCCCTCTGTACACAATGAAAATGCTTTTGTTGTGGAGGAAAAGGACTAACAACAGGCAAAAACTATTTCCAAAGAGCTATATCTACTGATAAAGTGTTTCACGATTCTCACAAGATGTTTTTTAGCATGGTAAATGCAAATGACTAAAGTTTCAACTCACTGTTGACGTTTGCAGTACCCTAACACCAAGGTAATTCATCAGTTAGTTAGTTAGTCGGTGATATGTAGCCTATAGTAAGTAGCCTAACCAATAAGTTTGCGAAGTTAACGTTGACAAGGCTGACGGCTAGCATTATTTATTATTATCAAGGGGTGTGCAAACCTGTACCTTCCGTTTTGCTTGCATTGAGTTGTTACAGAAATTCCTTACTGCAGAAATCACAGAGAACATGCTCCTGTCAACAGTTCCATCTGGGTGTTTTTTTAAATGTAGGTTAAATGTTCTATTCACTGGACAAAACAGCGCTTTCTCGTCAGCCTCCTTCAGTCACTGTAGCCAGAACTGCACTGGGTCAAAGGTCACTGCGAAATGTGATTAATAAGTGTTAATTTATTAACATGTTATTTTTTCTGTAATTAATTAATCAAAATTAACACGTTATTTTGACAGCCTTAGTTTAATATCCATGGAGGACTAATAATGAATGTACACTTTAGTTGCAGTATTTTCTCAATCCATTATGCAGTATTTGCTTAATCAGCCATTATGCAATCTATGTAGTGTTGTTGGAAATTGCATATGTGATCTCTTGTTGGGGGTGGATTCACTGATTTGAAATGCAACTCATCCATTTTATTGGCAAGGAGTGAAGACTAGCCAGGTGAATCAATGGAATCAGACCTGAATTTACCGGTCTCCTTCGCTACAGTTCTTCCAACTAAAATGTCCAGAAAACTTCCTGGGTTTGGAATATATGGTGGCAGGCTGTCTGGAGTGAACTGCCTGATATTTATCAGTTCTCTCTTGAAATTGATTGGATTTGCGCGACCAAACAATCACTACATTTTCATGCAGCCAATAGATAGATAGATACTTTTATTCATCCCCGCAGGGGAAATTCAGATGTCCAGCAGTCATGTGTTGTCTACCAACAAGCATTCACACTGCGATACACTCATAAAACCCTGATGACAACAGTTAATAAAATAAAATTAAAGAGGCCCAAAACAAGCTACTGTCATTAGTAGTACATGTAAATAATTAATAAACTTCAAGCAGGTCCGTTATGTAGTCTTATGGTGGCCGGAATAAATGACCTCCCGAACCTCTCAGTCCTGCAGCTCATGGAGAGGAGTCGGTCACTGCGGCTGCTTTGCTGGGCGACCACAGTGTCATGCAGCGGGTGGCTCCTGTTACTGAGGATGGATTTCGTCATGCTCCTCATTCTTTCATCCACCAAATCTCCTACTAATAAATAGCTTCGAATCAGATTATTGGGAATAAACCAAATATGCATGTGTCTTGTAAACACCTTATTCTGATTGAAATAAACCGAAAAAGGCCATATTCGGTTTACTAATAAACCGTTTGCACACCCTAGCATATGCCTGTTCTAAACGGAATATTGGGTCATGAAAACACCTTAAACGGAATATGCTCACAGAAAGAAGAGTGTTGTAGACCTGCGCATGCTCAATTCGCACAGAATTAGGATAAAATGAACCAATTGTCTCTCTCTTTCCTAATCATGGCGAAACAACACGCACACTTTTGGAAACACGAGGAGACAAACTTATGTCTTGCAATCAACTTATGTCTTGCATCAAAGACACACTATACTGACTTTGCACACATTCACTCCTCAGCACTCTCAAACATTTCCCAACTCTGAACTCACACTATACTGACTTTGCACACATTCACTCCTCAGCACTCTCAAACATTTCCCAACTCTGAACTCACACTATACTGACTTTGCACTCATTCACTACTCAGCACTCATGACCCCCCCCCCCCACACACACACACCTACAAGACTTTTAGCACTTTTACATCCCTCTCCCTATGCTACAGACCTTTTATTTATTTTCTTATTTCATCACACGTCAAAACACACACACACATACACATATCTGACTTTCTCCAACTTTTGCACATCTCCATAGAACTTTTTATTTATTATTTTTGATTTCTCCTCCATCTACCCATGTCCTTGATTGCCTAGCCTTTCTCATACATCATACATACAGTACTCTGCTTGCAATAGCAAGTCCCTGCCCCCTACATACACAGCACATTATTTCATCAGGAAGCTTCTCAACACACATCCCCAACATACTTACAGCACACTGCCCACACACACACTACACACACACACACATAGTCACTGCTCCTCCCCTCTAAGCCCCACACACACACATCTTCACTGTCATCACTCACATACATCATACATACAGTACTCTGCTTGCAATAGTAAGTCCCTGCCCCCCCTACATACACAGCACATTATTTCATCAGGAAGCTTCTCCAACACACATCCCCAACATACTTACAGCACACTGCCCCCCCCAATACACAGCACATTGTCTCATGAGGAAGCTTCCCCAACACACATATTGCACACTGCCCTCTCCCCACATACACAGCACACTATCCCATCTCCCCTGTCATCCCCCAACACACACACCAAGACCCCTGGCAGTTGGGTTAGCCCTTGAGCCGTGGATCTGCCCAGGGTTTCTTCCTTGGTAAGGGAGTTTTTCCTTGCCCCCTGTTGCTCTTGGGTGCTCCTTGTTGGTGCCCCCACCCAATCCCAATCCTCCCCCACCTTTTTATGCAGCCCTTGCCACTTAATCTACTAAACCCCCCATTAATGCACAAATAGGCTGACACCAGACATAATTTCACTGCATTTCTTACTTCCAGTAACTATATGCATGTGACAATAAACTTTCTTGTATCCTTGTATCCTTGTAAAGACTTAAATGTCATGGAGTTCCTGTTCAGTCAAAGATTTACATCATGCCGTTGGGAGACTATTTATAGGCCGCGTCATTGACTTATTCGGAATAATGTTGATTGCTATGTAAACAGGAATTATGTTCAAAACGTGACCTTCTACTTGCTTGTAAACAGGTTAAACGGAATATTGACATAAATGGAATTTGGGCAATAAACTGAAAACCGTTATTCCCGGCATGAAAACGAGATGATGGAGAATAAGCAATAACAAAGAAAATACTAGACAGCACAGTACAGGTGTTTCCATCTGCAGTGCCATCTTAGAATCATGCTGTTGTACTTTTCATTTATGTATGTGACAAATACAGTTCTTGATTCTTGCTATGGCGGGTTTTGTAATGAAAGCTAAATTTTATGATATGTTTTTCTTCCACCAGGAACATATTTTCTGATGAACTTACTCACTGCCATAATATACAACCAGTTTAGGGGGTACCTGCTGGTAAGTACTGACATGGATCTCTGCCTCTGTTCCATAATTTGGTTTATTTATAGTGCTTAGCAGACCGGCATTTACAGAGATTGTAATTTGTTTATTGTCTGCATGACCTAAGAATGGCCTTACTATCAGGACTGCATCTTAAAGGAGAATTCTGGTGTGATATTGACCTAAAGTGTGTTGAAACATGATACCGAGTGTGAACGTATGTCTCATAGCCCATCTCGGCTTGTCCCCTGCACTCCAAAATCTGGCGCTAGTTAGCCGATGCTACCAACAGCTTTTTCAATGGTGGTGCTTCGGCATCGGGCTAGGCATGCAAATAAATCACTGTTTTACACCATTTACGAGGCTCAATGTATCTCCACACTTCATTGGTAGACTTCCGAGGGCCCTGACATTTAAAATGAGACATTGAGAACTTTGAAAAAGCACTGGTAGTTTACTTACAAGACGATTTATACAGACAGTATCTTCATGAAGTTTAGCGTTTGCAGCCATCTTGAATTTAGTCACGATAAGTCGAGCGACGAGTAAGAATGAACAGGTGTGATATTCAGGGGATCAGATTCCAAAAAATAATTCTGTGGAAATGCATGGATTCCAGTTGCTAGCAGCAGGGGAGGGTTATGTCTTTTTTAACAATTCTGTCGGAGGGTCATTGAACAATTTCTAGCAGGCAAGGGAGGGTCATGCAACTTTTGACTGAAGCACTCAAAATTCCTCCGGTGGCCCCTTCAATAAATAACGAACAGTCCCTAGATTGCTGCTGGGCTATATGTCTTGGTTCATGTCTGTTAACAACTCATTGCCGTCAAAATGCGTAGCCTATCTCGCGGTTGCATCCATTACAAACAAACATGCAATGTGAACGTCTGGGATTGGGAAAAGCACTAAATGCTCTACTGAATAAGCACGAGTCAAACCTTTAAATGAAAAACACTCTTTAATAATCAAAAAAATAAACCGCTAATGAAGTAAACTTGTGACCATCAAAAATCGTTTATCGCCTGTAACTCCGTGATAACAGGACGTAACAGGAAGGCATTTGGCTGAGCAACGGAGGTTAATATGCTCTATATTTATCATCGTTGCACTCGGAGAAAACCAGAATGTTTAATTTGTCCTGCATTTCTTCTACGGCTGCAAACGGGATTCACTCGCAGTTAAGCAAATATTTCTTTATTAGGGCAGGGCAGGCATATTTCTGGCTATTAAATTATTTCTAAACCAGTCTGCTAAAGTCTGTAGTGAAGTCTGTGTAGGGTTTTTCAGGCTCCATTTCTGTTTATGAGACACTCTGCTCAATTGAGCCATCTACCGGTTGTTTGGGTTGTTGCAGGAAAATACAAATTAAAGTTGCGTGATACCACGCGCGAGTGAAGCTGGCCAAGTCGAAGCACTGCCCACTGTAATAACAAGTACATCTCGCTGCAGTACATCAAGCCCCGCCCACATCCAACTCAATCATCTTTTATCTACGTCACTCCACATACGCTCGAACAGACCAAGACAGCCTGGTAACGAAGATAATATAGCATCTTGTTTCATATTAGATTATGGAAACTGATGATGTAGGCTAAAGACAAACGACAGTTCATGCAGCAACAGTAAAGTTTTCATGTATGCTAGTTACTGTAAATGAGTCCATGTACTTTTTTGTTTATTTGATTTCCAGTTTTGAAACAATATGCAAATTCAAAAATTTGGTTATTTTAAATATTGATGTGTTTAAACGAGAAAACGAGCCATATTTCATTTAATTTAGCCCTCAAAAATAGAATGGTGTCTTGTTTCATTATGATAGACTATCAGTTTAACAGCAAGAATTCAGTCTCCATTACAACCAAATGTTGTGTAACCGGTTAGATCAAACTAGACATATCCTAATCTCAAATATAGGCTACTGCCCAGATAGCAAGCAGATATCGGTCTGCCGTATAAATGAATAAAGATTAGGTTGTGAAAGCTGCGGCTCGTTAGCCCAGCGGACCGCAGTAGAACCGATGTGCAAAAACTCAGCGGACAGCGAACTATGTAACCGGTGTAACTGGTCTGCCGGCTGCCGCCAGCCTCTTGCTATCTGGGTGGCTAACTTTGCTGGCTAGCTAGCCAGCTAGCTAGTTCATATCTGACAAACGAGTATTGTGACACCGGCGTTCTTATGGAAATATTGGTGCTGTTGCGAGTTGTTGCACTGGTTTGAATCCACAGTTTATGTGTTGAATACACAGTAGAACGTGTTTTGCAGTAAGTTGCTGGTTAATAGAATGTTGCAGCTCGCTCACGAGTCCTGGCTCTCTCTCTGCCTCCCTCTCGCGGCCAGCGGTTTTAAACTGCGTGATGTATTAAAAAAAAACCTGGCTGACTTAGATGTGGGCTGGGCTTGATCTCAAACCCTGCCTTCCCACAGGCTGCAGCGAGATACTCCTCCATAATAAGGCCTACGACTATCACTCTACACGCCTCCTGTTGCACGTCACGTTTTAACCCTTTAGTCGCCAGGGTTTAAAAAATATAAATTGGATTTTTACATCAAAATTTCAAAAGGCCATGGCTTGCAAGTGGTCAGAGATAAAGTCCTACTGTAAATGTGAAAATCATTGAGTATGACCAGAAGTTTATGAAGGGGATACATTTACTCATCTAATTTGCATATTATGATGTCACTGGATGGCAACCACCGTGGATTATGCACATTTCAGTAAATACTAGATGTTGAACATATTTGAGCAGTTTTACTTTCTTTTTTTGTGATTTCACCGACATAACAAATGAACAGGAAAACAGTCACATGGGTCATTCCGTGTGAAATCACCCAATTTCAGCGCAATTTGGCAGGTGACCCTCTCCGAAAAAATCTGAAAAAAATCACAGGTTTTTGTAGACCAAATCCATGTATAGATCTTAAATAGTATATCTGTATAACTAATTGTTGCAAAACTACAGCCCTTTGAAACTTCAAGTCATTTTAAGCATTGTGGTGAACAATCCTTTTTGTTCAACTTCCAGCATTATTGGCTCTTTTGGTATTTCCCACACATTAGTGAAACTATGTGAATGGAAGTACATTTTCCTGTTGAATTAAAAAATCCAATCGGATCAGACGTATCTTGTGTACTTTCCCCTCTGGAAAGCTCTGAAAATGGCTATAAATTCATAATGTGAAAAGACATCATCACCTTTGAGGGCTTCTCATTCAAAAAGTATGTGACACAAATTCATCAGATTTCTTTCCTACTCATGTATGTATTATAAGGTCCTGTCCATGCATTAACTTTGGTTGTTATAATTTTAATATTTTCAGAGCATTTTTTTAAAATTGGGCTTGATTTTCAAAAAGCCTGTTTTCATCTTCTCATTTCACCACGTGGACAGTTAACAGGATTTTTTAAAATGTTACCATATATCATTCTGTATGTGAGGATCATCTGCCCAAAAGTTGGGCTTGTTGCTGAGTTTCTTCATTGAGATAAGATTTTTTTAAAATATTGTCTATAAATCCACTGAATTTGTATTGGATCTGCAGTACCACTTTGCACCACATGTGGTGCTCTTTTAATACAATGGAAGTCAATGGAAGAGTAAGAGAGTCACTTGTTTGCTGCACATATCCAATCTAAACACACAGTTTATGGTTCATAGTTGAATTGGTCCAAATAATTATTGCAACATGAACAACATACTACTCATACATAAATCTTATTTAGAGAAAATAAACTGATCAAGTAAATTATACACACATAAGACTGACTGGTCATCATCATACAAGCAGCAAGAGGATTTAGCATAATTACCATCTTTGTAATGAGTTTTCTACACCAGCTTCAACCTATCAGTGCCTATGTGAGCACTTTAATAATTTCTAGCCAGCTGGTTAGGCAAAGTCTATGTCCTCATATGCTTGGGATGCAGTCCTCTGTGATACATAGACAAAGAGCATCAAGATGGAGATCAGTACTTTGTCTCCATGTGATCTGGGAAAGAAGTTGGAACATATTCAAGAAACAATGGGTTTCTAAAATTCAGTTCATCAAGGTATTTCACTTGATGAAGATGACCATGTGTGTTTCCATCACAAGTATTCCTAACAAGGTTTGAGGACTCGTGGATCCAATAGGCATTTGTAAAAAGATGATAAATCTTTAGTTTTGATTTTTCTGCATCTGACAATGCACTGAAACCCCTTTTTACTTGAACCATATGAACCATAAACTGTGTGTTTAGATTGGATATGTGCAGCAAACAAGTGACTCTCTTACTTTTCCATTGACTTCCATTGTATTAAAAGAGCACCACATGTGGTGCAAAGTGGTACTGCAGATAAAGTACAAATTCAGTGGATTTATAGACAATATTTGTAAAAAATCTTATCTCAATGAAGAAACTCAGCAACAAGCCCAAATTCTGGGCAGATGATCCTCACATGCAGAATGATATATGGTAAAAAAAATTAAAAATCCTGTTAACTGTCCACGTGGTGAAATGAGAAGATGAAAATGGGCTTTTTGAAAATCAAGCCCAATTTAATAAAAATGCTCTGACAATATGATAATGTTAACAACCAAAGTTAATGCATGGACATGACCTTATAATCCATACATGAGTGGGAAAAAAATCTGATGAATTTGTGTCACATACTTTTTGAATGACAAGCCCTCAAAGGTGGTGATGTTTTTTCACATAATGAATTTATAGCCATTTTCAGAGCTTTGCAGAGGTTTGGTCTACAAACAGCTGTGATTTTTTTCAGATTTTTTGGGAGAGGGTGACCTGCCAGCAACTGGGTGATTTGACACAGAATGACCCACATGTAAACCAACAATAGTAAACTATTACTATAATCACAAACCCTATGCTACTATACAATAAAGTAGCCTGGTCAAATCAGTTCCATATCGCGGGTGACTTTGAAGTTCTTCAGAGCCCTATTTTTACAACCCCTGCTGTCTATACCACGTCGATTACAGACACTATCATCACTACTTGTCACTGGCACCTCCAGCTATGTTGGGCAGAGGGTCGAAATAAGCATGGTATGGCACTGTCGAAAAAGACGCACCTCCATTCACAGACGCTCCATGCAGTAGGGGTTAAGTCATTGAGAGACCTCAGACCCATTAGACCAGCCTCAGACGAGTCCAGGAAGTGACGTCAATTCCGGAAATAAGTACATAATTTACTTTACTCTTTATGGAGAATACAGCTGGAAAAAAACGTGTTTTCTTTTACAGTTCATGGAAAAAATAGTCACATTAGGTAGAAGCTTTTTATTATTGTTCGTAATTCACATTTGTTTATTAAATAATCGATCGCGACTGACTGTCCACGAGATTTGCCAGTCAGCTGGAAGGAGCTTGTGATTCACGCATAGGGACTCACGGCAGATACTGCGCGAAATTTTGGTTTATGGCTATCGTTTAGGTGTCCTTCCTATTCATTAACATGAACATGGTGACTGACTTATAAATGACTATGATGTTTAATAAACCATTGTAGGCATACAAGTTATCATTATATCACATCAATTAAGTGTTTTCTGTAGGCTAGGCTACATGCTTTAGGCTACAGCATATAAATCAACAATAGGCTATCAACACGTTTGCAGTATCACTGTTGCAGAAATCACATACAAGAAGGCATCCTCTTGATTGTTTGTACATTTTTGCACATTCCAACATTCCAACATCCAAGGAAGCAGCATGAGGAAAGTTGTCGTTTTTCTGCCTTATTTTCTAACTACTTTTACGAGTCTGCAGTATCACTGAGTACAGCTGTTACAAGAGGGTCTGGCGTCCCTTTGTTATGATGCACTTACTGCGAAGCGGTCATTCGTCTCTAAATGACTTAACTCCCTCTCGCTCCGTGACTATCAGTCAATAAACGATCGGTCATATTCTCCAAAAGGCAGATATTCTCCTTCAGAATCAGAATAGGTGAATAACAGACCCAAGACTTCATCACACGTGAATTTTTTTTTCAACATTTGGTGTATTTCTGCTTCAATTTGTGCAAAACTAAGGCCCGCATCGCTTCCGTGTTATGGAGGAAATGCACGTCTTCTTCGTGTGTTTCTCGCGTGTTTTCGCGAACTTCCTGAAGAAAGGTTGAGCTTGAATCGAAGCTCTTGGTGTCTGCCAACAAGTGGTCAAGAGTACAAATGAGATTTTACACTGTACTCGCGTCTATCGTCTGTTTTATTCAGTAATGACGCTTGTCGCAATATTGCGACATGGGCGGTTAGAGGGTTAATTTGTTAGCTGGTCCTGCCTCCTGGCTCCCCAAAATGCCGGATCATGTGAACAGATCTGCAGGCTGGCAAATTTTCACCTCTTTTGATGCGGCAAAAATATGTCTCCCCTTTTGTGTGATCTCACTGTGAAAGGGGCTAGTATCTTTGACCCTGTTTTAAAGATGTGTGTTTGTAGAAGTTTTTGTGTATACAGGGAGATGGCCTGGGGCCTGTACTACGAAGCGGGGTTACTGGCTTATCTGGGTAACTTTGAGAGTAACCTGATCACGTGTGAACTTCCCGATTAACTCGTACTAGGTGTATATGTTTTAACCTAGGTATGCAGCCATGGCAATTTACCCTGCATCTCAAACCTGCTCCGACCAGGTTATGTTCTTGGTTAACCCGAGGTTTCCGTTAACCACACCCTTTATAAGTACCACCCCTCCACTAATAATTTCTCCCGAGACATGTCGTAAGGCACCTGGATGATCCATACGACATTGGGAGCCAAATCGAGGGACTCTCTTCGAGGGCGAGGGGTTTTAGAGACCGCCAGAAAATATATATAGACTACCCGGACGATATTCTCTATGAAGATATAGATTGTCAGCCGAGGGAATTCGTTATCTTTGTCAGATGATCTAGGAAGACGTCTCATAGCAATGCCCGTACGTGGACAATCATGTATTTAATCGGTGATGCAAGAATACTGTATGTCCGAAAATAAATCGGACATAGGCCTACAGTATGCTGAACATCTGAGCAAGAATAGTCTACAGTAGGCCTAATAAATAAAAATCACCATTTTAACAAACTTGTTGAATTGAATGTCATATTACTGTACCCTGCACATAAAGACTACACATTTCCACAGCACCAGAATCCGACCGAATGCCTCCCTCAACCCCTTCCACAATTGGCCTTCCACTATTATTTGCGATGGCCAATTCCTCTGCTACTGTAAAACACTCCTTACAGTAGGCTAGTGTTCAAAGACACATTTTTCTTGTTAGCTGTAAAACAGAGGCCAAGTGAAGGCTATAAGCATACTAGGCCTACATGTTTTCATAATTAATAAATATTAATGCAAGCTATAACTATATAAACCTACTATTCTGAATAATGTGTTTGTGTTACAATTTCACCTGCTGCCATGTGCGTTTGGCAATGGTGTTGCATCTGAAATGTTAACAGGATTAGGCATACACTAAATCAGTCAATGGGGGCTACTTAAACATTCAATTATCCTATTACTGTAATCTATATGCCCACTTCTAAATTGTGTTGCATCTGTAGGCATTTCTATGAACTCAAAATATGCAATTTAATTATTTCAACTCATTTCAGACATTCCGCAAGCTAATCCTCCGTAACACATATTTGAAGAACATGTGGAAATAAAACTTTACTTTTAGGCATTAAGGCTACCCAATCTGCAATACGTTGCCAACAGCCTTGCTTTGTTCACTGCCGACGTAGGGCTATTTGATTTTTGTCGTAGAGTGGGTTTTAATTCCTCATAACTTGGCATAATAAGTGTGCATTCCTCATCCGTAAAAGGTGATCGCGTCATCATTAAAAGTGGTGACTTACGCTGCAACACGCCCCTTTTATGTGAACGCGCAAAAACTCCAATTAGGTTAACCCCGGCTCAACAAATCAACTTCATAATCAGCGTCGTAGTATCGATTAACACCACTTAAGATAACCAGGTTTTGTCAACCCCGGTTAAACAAAGTAACCATGGGTTACATCTGGGTGGGTTAAGCTCCCTTCGTAGTACAGGCCCCAGGATAAGCTGTTTTTTGACAGGGTTCCTACGGGTAATGACATTTCATGGAGACGTAAGGTGAAATGTCACTGTAGGTGGTTGTTTTATTACCCTATAAAACATACAACCTAAATAATGGGCAGTTGGAGGTAGCCTATCCCGAAAAACAAATAAACCCATGTTAACTAAATAACTAAATCAGGAACCGTATGTAAGAAATGTATTTCAATTAATCATAAAATGGCCTTGATATGTCACTAGACATTAAGAAATCATGTTAATTTCAAATACTTATATCACTGACAACAGTAGTCCGGCCAGGATATTGTAATTTAAAAAGTGAAGTTGCAGCCCTCAACTGATGTTGATGTTGTGTTTTGTCATGTCATGTTGTGTTTTGGCCTGATGCGCCACCCTCCACCTATCTACTAATCACAAAGTCAGTAGTGTTTCGGAATCCGGGTTGGCAACCTCGAGTCAGGGGGGAGGGGGAGGGGATACACCGCTCTACAGTAATTTGAAACTGATTGCAGTACCAGTTTTGGCCACAATCTTACAATCTTATTCACTCACATTCTTTACTTCTCTTCAACTCTGACTAACTTTGGTAAATGTCTTAGAATCCCCTTCAGTCACCATCAGTCATCCTGTCTCCTTCCGGTTGACTGAACGTTGTGCGTGTGTGTCTGCCGCTGCTCACTGGGTGTTTCTCCTTCCTAGCTATCGCTGGACTCCTTCTCTGTCGATTTACCCCCAGAGGCACCATGGGCCCTGGGCACAAAATCGGAATGCCCCCCCCCCCCACATGCACACATGCACGCATGCAGGCAAAACCTAGCCAACAAGCTCACTCTCGCGAAGGACACACAGGGCCAGATGTACTAACGCTTTTGCGCCCACGTACAAACAGGATGAAAAAGTGCAGACTGCCTGTCGCGGGAGCTGAAAATGGCAAATTGCATATTTCCGTGTCATGCAAATGCATTCATGGGAGGGTCAAGGGGAAAGTGGCAGTTTAGCGTAAAAACATGGAAGGGGAATATTCTGTGTTATAGCTATGAACACATACAATGGCTCGTTTAAAAGGTGAGACTTTAAGCTCTCAGTGGGTGCAAACCGTGTATTTCTACACGCCTCTGTTCCTGAGAAATCCCAAGCTAAACAGTGGCTAGTTTTCATCAAAATCGCTGTTTTTTTCTAGAAATGGAGATATAACGTCTTGGTAACACTTTATTTTAAGGTTCACATGTTAGCCACCAATACATACCTAATTAATACCTGTATTAGTGACTTGTAAGGCATGTGTTAGGCAACATTAACCATTTGTTAGGTGTGTATTCACAAATTTCTTGTTCATGACGAATTAGGCCTTTATTATTGATATAATTGTAATAATGACCTTGTAAGCCTTGATCTCTACATACTAATTAGTAGTAAGTACCAAAATAGAATATGCATAACCTACTTATATACTGTCTGAATAAATCCCAAATAGTAGGAGAACAGTTGTAGAATAAGCAAGTGTATGGCTCAACCTCATTGCTGCATTTCACTGCCCATGTTGCTGTGTGAAATAGCACTTAATAACTGGGAGATTGGCTCCCATTCTAAAGTGGAAACTGGTTCCTTGGTAGCAAGCACATTATCATCAGTAATACCTCTGCAGAATGTACTTATTAGTCATGAATTGGTTCCATATTCTAAAGTCAGGCATTATTATTATTAAGAATTATATGATGGGAACAGTCTAGACTATAACTCCTGGTCAATACAGACATTCTTTATCCTTAATACATTGCTAGTGCATACATTGTTCATTCAAAATATGGTCCCTTGTTCTAAAGTAGAGGCTGGGACAATGTTTATTTAACAAGTTCTATAAACATGTTACATTGTACTCTCAATGAGCTCACAAAGCACAAAAAGACTAGCAATACCTTCTCCCAATACCTTCTCCCTACCTTCTTCACCGTGACTCGAAAAGCTGTAAACAGTGTTGTAAGGCTGCGTGTACACAACCGCTTGGAGCTCCAGTGGAATTTTAATTTCATGACGAGAATTCTCGGTCTAACTGTTCATGTGCTGTTGAAACGGCGTAAATAGGCAACCCATCAGGCCAGCACTATAACTTGCATTATTGTTGACGAAAAAATAAGATAAAATCTCTCTTCATTTTCGTCTACAAAATGAGAAGACAGAATATCTAGCTGTTACGTTTTCAAAATATTCCGAATGAGGAATACGCAACAGCTTTCCTGTAGGCTATTCCTTGAATTTCTCCTGGGGATCAATAAAGTATATATCTATCTATCTAGTCAACGTGCTGTTGCTGCAACCCTGTAGCTGCAACACGAAACTAAATGGAACAAGAACACTGGAGATTTCAAGCTAACTACCTAAGCTTTATGCCACAATACATATTAACATCCCCCAGAATGTCCATTCGAAAATGTTCATCATGTAATGTCCACTATTTAACTAGTTAGACTGATGATGCAAAGTTTGCTAGCAAGTAAGCTAATATGGAAAGTTTCCTAGCAAGTTAGCTATGGCTAAGATGGAGAGTCTGTTTGGGGAATGTGTTGTGTTTGGGCGCATATCGCCATCTAGCGAGGCGGAGTAAAACATTAATACTTTGGCCTACGACAGTGTGTCTCAAACTTTTTCAGTTTCAGGACCACTTAACTAACCCTAGCTAAAAACAAAAAAGTAGCCTATAATTAGTCTACACAGTAGGCCTACTCACTGAACCACCTTGCTTATTGTCTTTGCACTTTGCTTATTGTGTCAGAGGATTCATGCTGTATGATTTAAACTGGCATATCTCACATAGACAGTGTTGCAGAACTGTTTGGATTTACATACAAGTTGGTTCCATATTGCAAACAACTCATCTATATTATATTTTACCACGTCTGCTAGCGGACCACTTGGGATAGCTTGCGGACCACCAGTGATCCCCGGACCACACTTTGAGAAACACTGGTCTACGAATATGACCGTGGTCCAGTCAAATCTTTTACTGTCTATGGTCAAATCCCAGCCGAGCTATAACTGTAGCTCGACTTACCTGTGCATGTCAATATACTAACTGACAAAAAATCAGAATGAGTAATTATAACAGACGAGTAGCCCTGTGGACACAACATTGTTGGAAAATTGAGATGTGTGAAACACTATTTGACTCAAATGGTAATCATTTTTTATTAAAAAAAAAGACTAAAATGTGTTGACTAAATCTGAAGTCTAAGATACCTTTAGTTTTCTTTTGACTAAAACTAGACTAAAAAAATGACGAGACTTTTAGTCGACTAAAACGTGACTAACAAAAATGATATTTGATAGTCTTTTTTCGTCAACAATAATACATCTTAAGATAGTCTTAGTCAGTGTTTCAGGACATTACTGCCGTCTCGTCATTGTCTCGTCTTAGTCATGAACAAAAAAGTCGTTGACGAACATATTTCCTCTCGTCTCGTCTGACTAAATTAACACTACATTACAAAGACTAAAAAGGACATTTCGTCACAAGACTAAGACTAAATTAAAAATAGGTGACAAAATGAACACTATCACATCTCTACAATGAAATAATGTAGGCCTATCTAGGCTAATCTATATTTTAAATAAGCAATCACTGCTGCTATGGAAACAATAAGTCAATATATGAGAGATATGTGAGTAACGACGGAATGGACGTTACAGTTCTTCAGTCACTGTAGCAAGTTACTGAAATTTGAATTCTAATGTGTTACTCAATAAAGTAACTAAATTACAGTAACGTTACTTTGTAGGCTAACTCATTACCCCCAACACTGGACGTTGTGTGTGGCTGTGAGTGTGCAAGAGTGCTATGCTGAATTGCAATCGTGTCAAGACAAATCTGATTGGCCAATACACACTGAAGATAAATTAAATAATTTCAAAATTACTTAAATTAGTGTGTTTCTACCCTCTTGCCTTGTTGTTGTCCCCGGTCTGTTCTATGGTCGGTCGGCGTACTAAACTGCACTGATTACATTTCGGACTAGGTTGTGTTTTGAGCCTGGTGGGCTAACATGTAGCTTTAGCGTGGTGTGGCTTTGTCGCTTGTGACAACTTTACTGTGATGGTATCATGTTTTCCGCTGGCAACTGGATTAAAGTCCTCTCAGCTCGCTTTACGCTGTGCCTGTGTGCTTTTTATAATTTGGCAATGGAGCCTTTTTTACACCCCTGCTGCTCTCAAACTTTTTCGCTGCCAAGCCCCCCCAACCCGAAGCTGTATCTGTTGCTTGCTTGGAATTACTCGTCGTTCACATTAATGTATGTATAGGGTCTGATTTGATCAGGTTTTTCTCATCGCTTCAAAAGAGGACCGACTCATCTACGGACACAATGCTCAAATTCCAACTGTACGCACTTTGACAACCTTTGTCGCCCCCGTCTATACTGCCTGCTCCTGCCTCGTCGTCACGTTGGAACGTTAACATTGGCCACGTAAACAATCTCATCCTTGACAAAAAATGTGTTTTGTCTCTCAGAGACAAAAACAACCCGGTGACTTCATTTAGACATTTTGACCCCCCTGGCTACTTATCCTTGCTACTTATCCAAACCTAGGGGGAGGGGGCAGATTGGCTGTAGTATACCGCTCAAATCTGACTGTCAAAGACCGTCTTGAACGGCTATATAAGAAAACTGGCCTTACAATTCATTCCATGCTCTACACCGAACTTATTCAAACTATTACTCAGCACTCACAACTTCCTCCATGTCCAGGCCAAAAACCCTATTCAGGACTGTGGACAAACTCCTCAAACCCCCTCTCACTGCCTGTCATGGTTCTTGCTGCACCGTCTCAGATTTTGTTCAAACCTTGTCTATATCATCAATGGGTCCTAAAGGCCTGTGAAATAGTTCTGTGCAAATCTTCTGTCTTCATATCTCAGGCCTTGAAATGCTTTCATGTTTACAGCTTGAAAAACATGTTTGGGCATTAATATCTTGACAAATATTTCCCCTGGACTCCTCAAATTTTCTAGGCTGGAAGACCAACTCATAAAAAGCATGTGTAAACAATTTGAAGTCTGTACTAAATGTATCCTGACTTTCAAAAGGGCCCTAGATTTTGGAAAAATGTGCATTAAGTGTGATATTGAGGGTATTAAAAACAGTTTTGTTTTTCATTTGGTATCAGTCACTATTTCCTCTTCAAATACATCATTTTATTAATGTTTTCCCACAATTTGAAGCCACATCAAATGACCATGACAATAATAAGGATAAAAAAGGTGTGTTAGTATTTTCATTTTCAAGCAACTGAAATGGTATGTGGGGTAGCTAGGACCATAAAAATCTATGTGGAAATAGCTAAGTATATGGATATTTAATGTGTAAACTACCAATATTGTACCAAGTCCCATTTACAGAATAAATGCATGTAGTTACAGGTGTTTTGAGAATTTGAGATTCTAGCGCCCCCTCAGGTGAACTCCTTTGGGATGAAGAAGAACTTCCTCTGGACTCTGGAGGCTAGCCCTGGCAGCTAGACGCTTAACAGTGCCACCAATGGCTTGTAGCAAAAAAATGCAGAAGAGTGCAAAAAAATTGGCCTCTGCAGCGTTTAGCACTTATATGATCCATCACAGGTGTGGTTGATAAGAACACTGGTACTGTAAGTGGTGCATTCAGCCTGTATACCCAAATATTGTTGCGTTGGAGTCTGTCTTCATAGCCACCAATGAATGAATAATGAAAGGGTATCCCAAGTTAAGGCCTATTCTAGGTCAATGGTTAAAATATAATTTCTGGTACATAATTTGATTTATTTGGCATCCTTTTCATTTTCAAGATATTAGGAAACTCATTCTTTCTTAAATATGGGAAGTAAAATACCAAAACACCAATTTTCTTTGTGAATGAATAATGTATCATAAATAAATAAATAAATGTTCCTTAAAATACAGGGTTCATAAGTATTGGCACCCCAATGTTAAATTCCAATAGAGGCAGGCAGATTTTTATTTTTAAAGGCCAGTTATTTCATGGATCCAGGATACTATGCATCCTGATAAAGTTCCCTTGGCCTTTGGAATTAAAATAGCCCCACATGTAGAGATTGGCATGGTTTTATTTCAGTTAGCCTATTAGCTGGTTTGATTTGCATTGAGCTCAATGAGCATCAAACCAGCTAATAGGCTAACTGAAATAAAACCATGCCAATCTCTAAGATCATTTTACCAAAAGTCAACTTTAGCAGAGGTGCCAATAATTCTAGAGGGTACTGTACATATATGGCATTTGATTGGAGGCTAGTCTCACTTTTTCCCACAGCAACATTAAAATAGTTTAGATTTGTGTACATTGTTTCTGTTAATAATGTATTATATTAAGTGTCCATTACATTATAATATTCAGATTTATCCTATTGAACATGCGCTTGTATTTTAAGTTCCGTTAAAGAGGGGTGGAGGTGGGGTCACACATTTGAGTATTTAAAAATGTACTTGAAAGTAACACATTAGTTACTTTCTGAAGTACAGTGGGCAGTGCTTCAACTTGGCCAGCTTCCCTTGCGGTCCGCGCGGCATCACGCAACATTAATTTGTATTTTTCCAGTGACGCTGCAACGACGCTGCAACAACCGGCAGAGGTCTCAAGTGAGCCGGGTGTCTCGTAAAAAGAAATGGAGCTGGAAAACCCTACACAGACTTCACTACAGACTTTAGCAGACTGGTTTAGAAGTAATTAGGGATGCACGATATATCGGCGGCCGATATATATTATTAGCCGATAAGTGAAAAAATGAAAATATTATTATCGGTCCGATAACAGAATTCTGGCGAGAGAGTTTGAATCGTTTTCATTTAGGTGTTTCGCCAATGTCATGCCTTTAAATGAAAAACACTCTTTAATAATCAAAACAAACGCTAATGAAGTAAACTTGTGACCATCAAAAATCGTTTATCGCCTGTAACTCCGTGATAACAGGACGTAACAGGAAGGCATTTGGCTGAGCAACGGAGGTTAATATGCTCTATATTTTGTCCAAATGATGTCTGTCTATCATCGTTGCACTCGGAGAAAACAAGAATGTTTAATTTGTCCTGCATTTCTTCTACGGCTGCAAACTGGATTCACTCGCCGTTAACTAAATATTTCTTTATTAGGGCAGGGCAGGCATATTTCTGGCTATTAAATTATTTCTAGAGATGCACCGATATGGAATTTTAGGGCCGATAACGATAACCGATATTTATTGGTTTGTTGTGGCCGATACCGATTCAACAACCGATAATATTACTCTTGAAAAAAAAATTTGAAAAGTGATTTGGGGAAAGCATTTAATAAGCATAATTTTATTACAGTAATTTTACCTACCACCAAATGATGGACAGAACTCATAATAGTCCTCAATAGTACGGCAGTCAACAACATAACAGTAGCCTAGCCCTACAGTATGTGTGGCTCCTTTAAGTGAACCTGATGTCAGTGATTTTTGATGGTCACAAGTTTACTTCATTAGCGTTTATTTTTTTGATTATTAAAGAGTGTTTTTCATTTAAAGGCATGACTTCGTGCTTATTCAGAAGAGCATTCAGTGCTCTCCCCAATCCCAGACGTTCACATTGCATGTTTGTTTATATGGATGCAACCGCGAGATACGCTTGTCATAGGCGCCGATGCCGTGGGTGCTCCGTCTCTCGGGCACCCACTGAAAACATCGAGCACCCACGTGTGCCAGCTTACAGTCCCGGCTAAATTTATATTAATATAAAATCAAACATCGCAGTTTATGTTAAATTCAGCATTTCTCATAATGTGATTGGATATGTTGCTGTCAATTCCCTACTCCATATACTAAACACCAATGAGAGCGTCTCTCGTATGAAAATGCCTGACACTTCCCACCTAAAGAATTAACGCAAGGCTTTGTCGGGTCTTCAGCCCCGAATGTTTAAAATGTATATAGCCCTGAATATCATTTTAAAAGTAGTCTGACAAAGCTTATTGTTTTGTGACACAGCTAAACACTGGTACCTCATCGAATGCCTATAACATAGCCTAGGTGGTCACAACTCACAAAAGTAAAGCAGATAGAAAGAACTCACGCAAATCTAGCCTATAACACGCAGACAGCTTCATGCGCAGGGGAGAGAACGCGCGCACAGGTGCTTTATGATTGTTGGCTTCTGATGGTATCTTGCTAATTCACTGAACTGCATTAGGTGACACAAATGGTATTGCCTTTATCTTATAACTCCTTGTCTGAGCTACTACCAGGCCTATGGTTTAGTCAGATGTTCCCTGACAAAGACATTCGAAAATTAAGAATGTTTATTGACTTGAAAAATACACTAATTTTTGCAAACTTCCTTCATTCAACCCTTGAAGACATCACGGTCTGGTGCGCTATCAGTGTTGCGCGGATTTGGTCACAAGCGGCCCGCGGTTTTAATCAATCCGACCGCAACTCGGACCGCGAATATGAATTAGGACAAAATTATACCCGACCCGCGATCCGACCCGCTTATTTACAAAATGTGTGCTTTTGGTTATAGCCTGCATGCAGTGTGACAGTAGGCCATTTCTGTAAAACAAACTAATTTATTTGCGAAACTTATGCAGTAGAACTACACGCTGTAGGCATGCAGGACATAATGTTTGCGCAGGAGAGAGAATGAGAATAAGAGCGCAAGCACGCACGCAACCACCAAGGATTAGAACACTAGGATAAGATTTGAAGGCCATGGACATACATCTTTCTTTCGAAAACAGAAATGGTGAGGCAAGGTATAGGCAAGAGAGATACATTGCTGGTCAAAACGTATATAAAATATATATTTAATTAATTTTAACTGACCCGCCCGCAAACTGCTGTGCACAGTGCACTGACGACTGTAGCAGCCCAAGGTAACCAGTTGTTGTAGATGAGAGGCAAACCCTTGTTTCAGATAGCCTGGACAACATGTTACCTGGGTGTTGCCTACGTTATTAATTAATGGTAGCCTGCAATAGTTAATTGATTCGTGTAACATATTAGTTGGCTCAAAGAGTAGGGAATCAGGATGGAGAGTCACGCGTGTGTTGCTTTTGCGGGATCGAATCCAGTTTAATGCTAGTTTTCAAAACATATATTTTTTTACATGTCTTTTGTCCGAGTGGCTGTAATGTAGCCGAGCGCTCATGGCGTATGAAAAGCGACTTCAAACCGCCTAAAACAACTTGTTTGTGAATGTCTGACAACTGCTGCAGCGCATGCACGCGCAAGGAAACCAGTAGGTGGAGAAACCAGAAGGCACACAACACCGGAACGATTTTAAGGCTATTTCGCATAGGCTACTCAATGGTGCTATTTCACACGCATTATAGCGACCCCCACTCACCGGGGTTAGGTGGAAGGTGTTAATAGACGATTGGCATAGCCTACAGTGGACTAGGGCTGTCAAAATTGCTCAAAAATGACGTTTGAATATCCCCTCTTAAATAAACACATGTATTCGAATATACTGGAATATCTAGGCTATATTATTTGCGCATTATGTCAGTGACGCGCATCATGTCATCTGTTTTTAACTTTTTGTATGGCTTTCAGCCATAAGGCATTTCCTAATTCACCCGACACTGATATTCAAAATGTTGAAACTATTTCGTCATAGCCTATAAGCAGTTTAATTAAATGTAATGTTAGTTGTAAACAAACGGGCTACTTGGTGAGGCTTGGCCTCACAGATAGGCCTATTAACTGACCACCCGATTCACGTTGGCTGTGGGGCAGGGGGGCCATCAGACATTTGTTCCCAAGGGTCTATGAATTGTTAATCCGGCCCTGCCCCCAACGAACGCAACTTTCCACCTCTGAGAAAGCTTAAAAGAAAGTCTAGAGGACTCCTAACTCACTGACCTACTTACTGTAGGCTGCGCAAACCACAGGCCTTTTTTTTGGGCAAGCCTGCATTCGAGGCAGGCCTTCTGTTGAAGAATTTTATATAAATCCTGTGCTAACAGTAATCCTCCTACCCCCCGCTACCACAGCTGTGGATAGTGTGGCATGCTCACTCTTTATGTCTCCTTCTTGCAAACTAGGCCCATTTACGTCTTCAAAAAATAACAACTTGCTAGATATGCTTTCATATCTTTGGGCTTCATTCAGCATTTTGTTCTTCCACTGCAAATTACTCTTCTATGTTTGCTGCCTGCTGCATCCTTTCTGTTTTTATTGTTTAGAAAAGGTTTGATGTCTTGAGTTGATGCATTAAACATTGTTCGCAGGTAACCAGCCACAAATAGCCTACAGATTCTTGCTTGCATACATTCTCTATTCTCTCCAAAATGTGCCCGTTCTATAGGCTGGCCAAGTGCGTAATTCTGTGGCATAAAGCAGATGTATTTGTTTATTGTACAGAAAAATAAAAATAACCTGTCAAGCAGTCAGTTGACTACATTGCAGTCAATAAGTAGGGCAAATTACGAAACCAAAATGTGGGTCATAGTTGTCTAAGCCTCTGCTGTCAGGCCAAACCCATGAACAAAGACGCATTGATATCTGCAATAGAGTTTTTTTTGGCGAAACAAGCTCACAGCCAAACGAGTCATAGCACTGAAGGGGGAGGCAACTGGCATGTGATTTCCCCACGGGCCAATGGATGTACAAGTTTTCTCCTGTGCCTACGATATTTAATCAAGTGTCAAGTTGCAAAATGCTATTCGTTTTAACACATTTTTATGATAGTATGAAGTACTTTTTGTATAGGGTACTATCTTAATTGCTTTATACTCAATACTTGACAAATGGCTATTGCATCTGTCTATTGAAAGTGAGAATGTGGCATGTGTTCTACTGTGTAGGCTTCATAAAATAAAATAAACAGATTGCTAATGGCCTACATTAGGGGGTGCGTTTTCCGTACAACTACGGAGGTTAGCTTTTTACTAACAGGATGCATCGTTCAACTAACCAACATGTAAGTTACGACTGTTTCCCAAAACTGTCACACTTACATAGTACTGTAAGTTTGGACCATGATAGTTTCCAAACTTCAGTAGTCTGGACTAAGGTGGTTAATGACGTTTAGTAGTACGTGAACGGGCACCTGCACATACTTCTGTGGCGCATTGCGTTAAGGCCGGCAGATGACAGCCACCGTTCCACAGTAGTTACCAGTTCCCTGTCCAAGAGTTCGAATCTGGGTTAAGATTTTGACAACAATATTGACATTGTTGTTTACCTAAGTTTATCTTTTGTGCAGATCATATTCTTCTTGGCTTGGTTTGCGTAAACTAACAAGGACCCCCATGAAAATCAAAGGCTACATATTCTCAGCTGACTCGTCAAAAAGTGTGCACCACCTTATTATTATCTGCAGGTGTGTGACTTTTACCTACGTGCACATGGCTGCAAATTGACTTTTAATGCCTTGGGCATTTTAAAAATGGATGTATGGTGGTTAGAAGTGTAAATATCAATTAGAAACCTAAATATATTTATAATTATTAATTTGCAAACAAATAACTGGCGTCAGTGTCGTCTTTGACATGAAGATCCCTGGAACTATGCTTCTACTAGCATTCTACCACAGGTTGAGAGGTGTAGTTGTAACTACACAACTTTACGATAGTGGTTGTGAACGTTCGTTGCTACTATGGTTTTGGGAAACACTAACGTAGTGTAACGATGCATTGGACTAGGCCTATGTAAGTTCCAAATATTAATGTAATTCTGCGGCATAAAGCAGATGTATTTGTTTATTGTACAGACAAATAAAAATGACATGTCAAGCAGTCAATTGACTACATTGCAGTCAAAAAGTAGGGCAAATTAATTTACGAAACCAAAACGTGGGTCATAGTTGTCTAAGCCTCTATAGCGTAGCCTGTTAAAAACGTCGCAGAAGCCTACCCAAGGCTACAGATTAATTCTGAACAGTTATTTCTCTACTGGCTCAATTACCCCAACACTGACAATAATGTAGACAGCAAATTTCGATTTCGATTTTCGTTACCAGTAGTCAAGCCTTAAGCCATACCCAGGTAGCCGTAATCGAGGTAAATCGAGCTATGTTGTCTGTTACCTTTTTGCAGCTCTATGAGTTTACGAGATGTGTATATGATCACATTCTGTTTTTATTTGGGGTTGTACAAAAACTTCTCATAGGGAAAAGGGTGCCGGCAGAGCGCACGTCAAACACACCTAATTTATTTTCACCTATTTTTAAGAGCTGTTTTAAGACCTGTTATTTGGCTCACTTCTCACTCTCTCTTCTTCTTTCCCTGCCTTCTTTGGAGGGTCCCCTCTGCCTCTCCTAACTCTTCAGGATAAACTGTTATCATGTACCTTGTTTTTTAATGATGACAGTCTATTTAATTTATTCTTTAAAGGTCAGCTGGCTCTTGAGCACAAGATATTTTATTACTGATAAATCCTTTTATGAGTACATGACAATAAACTTGAACTTGAACTTGCATAGATGAAAAGTGCGAGAAAGGCATGAGTGGGGAGGGAAATGTGTTAATTGTGCTTTTGTGCATTCGTTTTGGAACAGAGGGGTAGATTTACTAACGCGTTTGTACAAAAATGCCGCACTTAGTTAAAACCGCAGACTGCCTGTGGCAGGAGCAGAGAATGGCAAGATACGCTTCTCCGTGTCATACATTTGCAGTTATGGGAGGGTCTGGAAAAGTTAGCCTGATGTAGCCATACTCAATTCTGGTCAGAATTTGAGTCTGATATTGCTCCATTGGAATGTGATTATGGTGCGTAAAATGTGCCTCATTATGTATTCTCCTGTATGTACGAAAGCTGCCTGTGAAAGCGCTCATCTGCCCGAGTCCAGCTGTTTTTGGTAGGCAGCTGCTCTCCTCTCCTTTCAGTACGGTGTACCAGCACTGAATCTTATGGTGGTATGCAGTATCCGACTGTACCAGCCTACTCTCACCCCTGCTTGTCAGCGGAATTAGATGATTGTCAAAGTCAGTTGATGTAGTTGACCTGTCAGTTACCGATCAGCTGACATGCTAAGTTTGACTGAGATAAATCTGCCGAAGTGTCATTGTATTTGGTTAAGTCTTACGTCACATGCTGTTTCCAGGCCCACAGCTCTTTCATCCAAAAAAGTTTACTAGCGCTTGTTTTCACAACCTGTAAAACTTGTCACCATTACTTCTGTTTTAGTGACGGTAAACAAATCACTTGATTCTAACAGAGTAATTAGTGAAGCTGTGTAGCCAGATGATATAATCAGGGGTAACTTACAGGCCTCCGTGAAAAATAGGATTTTATTACCGTTCACTTTAAAAGTTTGCCATACTTCGGTTTATCTGTAGGATACCCATGGACACTACCACCGAAGTGTAAGGCTATTTTGAACTTTGTCAGTGGTTTGAAAATAGTGATTTATTTTGACATGGCTGAATGCACGCTGCAACACACTATAAACCATTTTCTTGCTAATGCAAACAACGGTCTAGCTCAAAACTCCTCCAATTAGCATAATATAAATAGACCTCACAGGTTGTTTTTACTCAGGAGTATCCCTTTATGTGCACAAAGTTGGTGTACAACACTATTCTGATGACATTTGTACATCACGCGAGGAAGCACACAGCACACTCCATGAATGTTGAATTAGATAAAAATAGCATATGGAGACTGGAGAGACCAAACTTGACCCGGTGTCAAATTCCTGTTCTTAAAACCACTAAGATGGATCCTTTACTTTTTGTGAGTTGATTTTTTTTCTGTTAATTAAAAACCATGGTTATTTTTTTTTTTTTTTTGCTACTACAGTTGGGGATTATATTTTTGCACTTTCAGTTGGATTATTAAGAGATTTTAAAGACTTGCATTTTTGATCGTCCCTTTGCGCGGAAAGATTTGCACTTGTAACATGTGTTGTGTGCGTGTGAGGACATTAACTGATTCATGTTCCTATTGTTTTTCTATGGATTGAATGTGAATGAGAGGCTGAGCGCATATACGTGAGCTGTGGGAAAATATAAAATTGAAAAGGCATCTATTTTGCATTGTCTGTGTTCTCTCTTGAGATACACTACCGTCAAAAGTTTGGGATCACTTACAAATTTCCATTCCTCTCCAATATAGACATAACACCAGCTGAGATCAGTTGCATTGTTTTTTTTAATTAGGGCAGCAGTTTTCAGATTAGATAGATAGATAGATAGATAGATAGATTTATTGATCCTCAAGGGGAAATTCAAGAAATTCAAGATTACATTATATGCTTACATAATCCCAAAAGGGTTCTTGACTGTTGTAGAAAGAAATGGCTGATCTTAAATGTAATTTCTACACCCATTATCAGCAACCATTCATCCAATGTTCCAAAGGCACATTCTGTTTACTAATCTGAAACATCTGAAAACTGCTGCCCTGATTAAAAAAAAAAAAGAATGCAACTGATCTCAGCTGGTATTCTGTCTCTAATGGAGTGGAATGGACATTTGTAAGTGACCCCAAACTTTTAACTGGTATTGCAATTTATTCAAACAAGTCATAGTTTACTAATATAAAAGTAAAGCCAACATTGCCAGTGTGAAATGGTAATAATAATTAAAAAAATACAAGACTAATTATTAAAAGATGTAAAGCTGAACATCAGTGTAGAAATGAACAATTGTGCTGTTTGAACTTTCCAATTACACTTATTTCTGTTGAGAATTGCATCCCTGCTTGAGTTGAGAACTCTTTTTTTTCTCCTGCAGATGTCTATCCAGACATCCATTCATAGGAGGCGTTTGGGTATTCAGGCAGCTTTTGTGGTCCTTTGCTGCCATGGTCACACCAAAAGACTAACAGGAGAGCAACAGTAAGACTACGTTTAGGTCATGACACCAAAATTGCTCTAAATTGGTGATGATATTCACATTTTGCACTGTAATGTCTTCTGCACATGTGTGAGTTCCCGATGAGATGTATAATAATACAGCCAACTATATATTACACTCTGAACGCTCAAATAGATACATATATGTACACATATAGTACTGTACACCTGTGAAGCCATAGAGGAGGGCATCTGTAGTTATGAACTGTGGATAATCTTTACTGCAAAGCCTTAGTCCTATGCTATAAACAACCCAAGAGGTTGCTTGGTTGCATACATTTCCATGCACAAAAAATGCACATCCAACTAAGGGGGCAAAACCAGCATAGAGCAGCACTCACTATAACGCAAACAGGAACGGCAATGGTTAGAGAATGTTCAATATGCAAAATAAATGGAAATGAAAGACAAACAAACGGTTAGGTGCACTAAGTGCTTTGGTATGTATAAGTTAGTGATGGCTTTTGATTGTGTCTGTACGTTTTTGTACGGATCATGTAAATACAGTTGTGCTCATAAATTTACATACCCTGTACATACACATGCTAAAGTTGACTAAAAAGAGGTGTAAAAAACATCTTTTGGGATTGATCTTAATGCCTAGGAAAAAGGAAAAATCCAACCTTTAAAGACACCAATTTTCTTTGTGAATGAATAATGTATCATAAATAAATAAATGTTCTTCCTTAAAATACATACCCCTATGTTAAATTCCATAGAGTCAGGCAGATTTTCATTTTTAAAGGCCAGTTATTTCATAGATCCAGGATACTATGCATCCTGATAAAGTTCCCCTGGCCTTTGGAATTAAAATAGCCCCACATCATCACATACCCTTCCCCATATCTCACGATTGGCAGAAAGATTTTAAGGAAGAACATTTATTTATTTACAATACATTATTCATTCACAAAGAAAGTTGGTGTCATTAAATGTTGGATATTTCCTATTTCTTTAAATTAAGGCATTAAGATCAATTTCCAAAAGAAGATTTTTTATTTCTCTTTTTAGTCAACTTTAGCATGTGTATGTATATGGTATGTAAACTTCTGGTTTCAACTGTATGTTATCTCTTACTACTACTGACATATAAATAAACTACAGAGTAGTTTTAATATATCTAAAAAATGTTTACATATTGTGTGTGTATGATTTGAATGAACATAATTCCTGTCTCTTTTTAGTGAGCAAGTTCAAGTGGCAGCTGTGTTAGAGGTGATACAGCGGGTGCAGATGAAATCTTACTATAGACAGGCCATCATTAAGGTAAACAGTGAACTGTAAATATAGAGCAAAATATGATGTTTATCTAGTTATAATGTGCTGGATTTCCCCATGATGTTTGTCATTGTCCTCTCAGAAAATACCTGCTGATAGCTGCATGACAGGGGAGGCCTTTCAGAGATTGTTTGAAGAGCTGGACAAGGATCAGATAAAAGAGGTGAAGCTGAGTATAAGCATCAGAACGTCACATATAACCCATCATCACGTATGTCCAACCTCTTACGTGTATGTGTCACTTAATATTCATTTCTATACAAACCAAGATGGCAGATTCCTAAAGAAACGCAAGCACCCACACCATAAGTTTATCTAAATTAGCTATGTACCAAAAATGACATTTTACCATGACTCGAAGAGCTGTAAACAGTGTTGTAAGGCTGCGTGTGCAAATCCGCTTGGAGCTCCAGTGGAATTTTGAATTGCTACGAGAATTCTCGGGCTAACCGTTGATGTGCCGTGAGAAAGATTGGGAATAAGTACCGACCAGCCCAGCACTAAAATCAAAGTCATTCCACCGAATCGGTGCCTTTTGCGTCCCACAACATATAATCAGTTCTAAAGTTGCTTTAACAACAAATACATGTGTAATTTAAAAAACTTAATGTTACTATAGATCATATGCATAAATATAAGACCAAGTAAACCCAATAAAATACAAGTTAAAATGATTAAAATCACATAAATATTTGCTATGGGTAAGGATTTTGGTTGATTTTGGCTTGTCCCACGCTATGTTTTTTCTTTTTCAACAGCACTTCTCAGTTGTAAAATGTTGGTAAAATTATACAATTTTCACAGTTTTATATTGTCTTAAGTGTAATCTCATTGTTAAGCAATGATTTTGACATAAATAGATATGTTTTCTTAGAAAATATAAGTAATTTATCATTGTCCCTTAATTTCATCTCAGTCCTGTTACTTTCACTAAAACCCCTTATAAAATAATGGTACAAACTAGAAGTGACATAATTTCAAGGAAGTGACATCATTTAGAAGAAGCAGATTCCACAGTGTAAGAAAGGGTAACTTTCTCTCTTCTTAAATGTCCTATTTTTCATGTTTTATCAGGGTTGTGAGAGAGGGGCGAGCATACAACATCAGTCCTGTTACCATTTTTTAAAGTGTATATATAAACAATTATTTATCAATACTGATATTACCTATATCTAGAAGTAATAACCTTTCAGATTACATACCATGTGCCTCCCTAACCTTGACCTGTTAGCTAGAAAGGAGCAATTTACCATGAAATCATCAGTCCTGTTACCATCAGTCCTGTTACTATCCTACAATATTCTATGTAATAAGTGAATGGTAAAAAATAAATGCATAGCTTGAGATGGCCCAACACAATTTCTTGTCATGTTAAGATGTGTTAATTAAATGGGCATTGAAAAAAATCAGTTTGAAACGATTATATTTTTCACATTTTTAAAGTTGAAAAGGCACCGATTTCATGGAATGAAATAAAATCGGATATTTCAGGCAGTAAAAGCCCCGGTAAGAACCGAACTAGATTTTGTTCTACACAAATCTACACACATATGGCTACTGAAAAATGTAAGGTTCATTTAGCAAATGTTATTTTGAAGTATTAAAAAACATCGTTGTTTTAAGAATTTTTGAACGAAATGGATGGTAATTAGCACATTTACGATATACTCTTTTGATCCTGTGAAAAATTTGGTCTCTGCATTTATCCCAATCAGTGAATTAGTGAAACACATAGCACACAGTGAACACACAGTGAGGTGAAGCACACACTAACCTGGAGCAGTGAGCTGCCTGCTAGAGCGGCGCTTGGGGAGCAGTTAGGGGTTAGGAGCCTTGTTCAAGGACACTTCAGCCTTAGTTGTGGGCATAGGAGAGCAGTGCTCAACCACTTTCCCTGCCCACATTTTTTCCTACAATTGTTTTTTTTTTTTCCTCTTTTCCCTATTGTGTTACTAAGCCGTGGCTCACTTAAAAAAGCCCTAACCAGTAGGCCACGGCTGCCCCAAGCTTTAAGTGTTGGTCCTCTACAATGTGTTTTGCAGGTAGCTGCAAATACCAATTTCCATTAAAGTAAAATGTAAATAAATACATAATGCAATAATTTGCAAATCACACAAATCCTTTAATTATTTGAAAACCATGCAAAGAAAACATCAATTGTTGAGACAGATTTTTGAATTTGAATTGCACAACTTGAGGAAATGTATTGAAAGACCCGATCTGAATAGCATATTTGCAATGAATGAATGAATAATGAATTTATTTATCTCAATAAGGTTGAAACTGAATGTAATATTTAATGCACCAAAATTGGAGAGTGGGTTGGACACCTCAACTGCTACTTAGGAACATGAAATGGCACTGGCCTCAAGGTGCCGCTGTAATAATTGGGTTAATGTTTTCGGCAGTTATCTTCAAAATGGATTGGCCTACAGTCAAAATTATTTCGTTATCATAATCTCTAAAGTCTTCTGGATTTTCACTGAAATGGTCCTGTCATTTTCAAAAAGACTTGAAAGTGAAATAAAACAAAATCGTCCAAGACCAAACATCCGCATTTCATGAAACCAGGCATACACCATCTATAGAACTGCTAACAAAAACTACTTTTTCAGACTTTTGATGGATCTATTGCCTTATATATTTTTCCTTAACCCTTAGAGCCCTATTGATGCAAAGTGCGTCAAAAAACACCCATTCTTCTTTGTTAAATTGCCCCGGAACTGTTCGTCGCAGCGTGAAACCTTTATTGGGTGACAGAGCAGGAAAATCCTGAAATTAAATGAAATTGGATCATATTTACAGTCTATACTGCTCTGCGTTCACCTGTGCACCCTTTACTCCCGTTTGAATTAGTCGCAAACTCGTAATCGCATAGATATGGCACTCATGTCACACACAGAGCTATCCATTGATGCCAAGCACATTCTTCTGAGTCAAAGGGATCACGTTACAAAAACAGACGAAGTGACGGCATAAGACTAACTTCATACAGCTCAACCTACCCCACATTTTCGTGTGTTTCTCTATGGCAAAGCATGTTCATAATCCGATGCTATCATGTGTTCCTCTTAGCCTGAGTTTTCCCATGCTGCCTTACGCGCGCAATTTTATTCATGCTGCTAGGCAGCCTGGATTTTATGGACTTCGTTTTAACCTCAACGAAGGAACCAATCACAGAACGGAGGGAGGGCAGCAAGACGATGACGACACGCCGAAGCCATTATGAGCTATGTACAGACGCATTTGACAGACATTCGTAGCGACCCAATAAACGGCTCTGGGCATTCGTAAACCACGTTTCAAATACGAGAAAATTAATGTCTAGTGCCCAGACCCCATCTCAATGAGATGAGGTCTGACGTTAGCCAGGCTATGTTCCTCTATGGCAAAGCATGTTCATAATCCGGTTTTGAGATCCTAGCAAATCCCTCATGGTATCCAATTCCAAAAGGCTCACCAGGCATCCCAATTGTTCGAAAAAGTTCAACAAAGAAACACGTTTTTGCCTTTGCTTTGTTCATTGCAGTAAAAAGGTGTTGTAGAGAACCGTCATGAGTGCACACACAGGCTAACATGCAAACTCAGGTCAAGTCAGGTCAGATCAGTTTGTGTCACAGATGTGGAGCGCAGAAAGGTAATTTTTCATCACTAAATAAAAAAAAAATGGCATTTATTTCTGTAAGGCACACACCACATATTTCTGTACATTGCTCAGCCCCAGAGTCTCCCTCCACCATGGTTCTTATATTGCCAGATTCAGGACAGTCTAGCCTACACATGCATGGAAGTCATGTACAGCTGGCAGAGATACATATCAAAATGTAAGAATTTTATAATACGCTTTTTGTCTTTTTATTATTTAAAAATCAAAATCAAATTGCAAGTATTAATACATGAACTGGTGGCAGATCTGGGTAGCATAGACTCTGCTGAAAAAGTCAATATATAGCATATGTGAATGGCACTTACAATGACCAGGATAAATACTTATAACTTAAGGCAGTGAGAATGCCCTGAAAAAAGGTTAGGGCTCATAGGGTTAACCCTTTTGAGCCCATGTCGAACATTTCATTTTTGGTACTGGATGAGCTTACTATACTACTTATTTCTTGATTACATACCATTGGTAATCAGAAGAATAAGTTCTATGAAATTATGTAAAATACATATGGTAATGTTGATATAGTAATGGCAGAATGGCAAATCTGAAAGCAACACGCCGCAGGGCAGACGTCGAGGTGGGTCGGGAGGGTGGCCACGTCACAGGGCGGACCGACGGGGCAGCTTGGGAGCTGGGGACTCAGGACCAAGCTTCGGAGGCGTGAGAGACCGTGGAGACTCGGGAGGGCCTCGGAGGCACTAGAGAGCAAGGGAACTCGGGACTGGAACTCGGAGGCGTTAGAGAGCATGGGGACCCGGAACTCGGAGACGCTAGAGAGCACGGGGACTTGGGATTTGGAGACGCTAGAGAGCGTGGGACTCGGGACTTGGAGGCGCTAGAGAGCGTGGGACTCGGGACTTGGAGGCGCTAGAGAGCACGGGGACTTGGGATTTGGAGATGCTAGAGAGCGTGGGGCTGGGACAGCAGGGTGATGTATACTTATTTCCCCTGTATTTTAAGGAAGAACATTTATTTATTTACGAAACATTATTTATTTACAAAGAAAATTGGTGTTCTTAAAGGTTGGATTTTTCTTCATTTTTTAATTAAGGCATTAAAATCAATTTCCAAATATTTTTTCATGCCACGGTAGTTTTTGTTGTTAATCGTTCACCTCCACAACAAAAGCATTTTTATTGTGTACAGGGGGGATAAGCCATGAGAAGTTTGCTATTTACAACAGCAGAGTAAAATATAAATATATTGCGACTCTACAGGGAGCTCTAAAGTTGCCAAAAATACCTAAACCTGCGTAGTGAACCTTTAAGAGCGATTGTTTTGGGATTCTTGCATATGAAAACAGCAGTCTGTTTTGTGGTAAACATGCATGAAAAAAAAACTTTCAGAAACAACAGATCCAGAATAGATAGATAGATAGATAGATACTTCAAGGGTCTCGGTAGCATACAGACATAACACACAACATGCACTTACAGCAGAAGTGGTAAACATCAGTGTAAGTAAAAACATATAACTAAACTCCACTGTACAATAAAGACAGTAGAAGATAAGACAGATAAGAAAACTAACAAAACTAAAAACTAAAACTAAAACTAAAAACTAAAATTCTGATGCTTGCGTTGCATTAACACTTGCTGGTAAGTATGGTGCATATGCATTGAAGCGAGATTGACAGGTCAACAACCAATCACCACTGTCAGCTGGCAGAGGAGGATAGTTAGCTTGCTGACATTAAATAGTTGGCTTACACAACATTTCAGCTGTGTTTTGGGATTACAATAAGGGCTTTTTAAGAATGTAGAGTGTCTAACTACAACTTTAACTTTTACAAAATCTAAGCATTAAAAAGCCAAACAAACTCTCTCAAAAAAGCTCTACTGAACTCCGTGCACCATCTTTGTTGATATTGAGAGCCGTCTTTGCTCATTTGTATAAATGCAATGGGATTGGCTCACACCTGCATTGCTCAGCATTGGCGCAGCAAAAAAAACATTTTTCAACTGTTTAATGGAGGTGACAGGAGTAATGCAACACAACCACAATACACTTCAGTAACAGATAACGTAAGCCCATGTAAAGTGAATAAGAAATGTCTCTGTCAACGCATTCAGTGGAAGCATGTGAGAGCACAGTTATGTATTGTGCTTTTGTCACTCACAGGGTAATCTGTGTCATCTAACATTGAGGCATTACATAGGTAGTAATGATCGTAAGAGGCGAGGAAAACATGTGTGAGACCATTATCTCAGAGACTACCCAAATAGCTCTATAAAGGATTGCAAAGCCCTGTAGACTGGGGATGTCAAGGATGGCTCTCCCCTCCCAGCATGACAGATTAACTGATGAAGGACTAGAGCTATTAAAATCATTAAGGAATATGTGTGTGTGGGTGTGGGTGTGTTTGTGTGTGTACACATTGTATATCTTCTATCATTCCTCCTAATCAGTTGACTGTTTTCATACCTTCTCTTCAGCATCCTCCGAAACCAGAATACCATCAGCTGTACTTACAGCGGCTACAAAGTGTAGTCTGTCACTATTCTGTCACTGTGTTGGGCAATGCCCTGGCTCTGGCTAATGTCATCTGCATATGTGTGAGTATTTCATTTACTCATATGTGGTTGAACTGGCATTGAATCATTGTAATTGAAAGAATACCTTACAATAGATACCATTTTCAAGCAGAGCATTCCATATGAGATGTTTTAGGACTGAATAATGATAAATTGCTTGTTCTTGTGCTAGATTTAAATTCTATACTGTACATGTGAATACATACAAATGCTATTGAATTTGAGAATATTAAAGTAATGTTCAGTTATTGTTATTGTGATGACATTGACAAATCATTTCAATTACTAATATTTGCTTTATGTAATTCTTCCACCTTTGTGATGTATTTCTATTGCTTTACAGACTGTTTTAGTTCTGGACTCTGAAAAAACAGTTACAGAGCGTGATGATTATTTAGAGGTATTGACCAACACCCAATTCATATTAAAGTTCCGTCGTGCTCAATATTATCATCTCCAAGTCTAACATTGACCTTTTCTTTGCAGGTCATCAATTGTGTATTTATTTTATTTTACCTTTTGGAGATGGCACTAAAAAATATTGCTCTTGGTTGGAGAGGTTACCTGTCCTACAAAAGTAATATCTTTGATGGGATGCTCACCATTTTACTCTTGGTATGCAGAAGGCCACGTTTAGCTACAGTCTGATACATACAGTGGGCATTACTTCGATTTGGCCAGCTTCCCTCGCAGTCTGCGCGCGTCCAGTGACGCTGCAACGACGCTGCAACAACCCAAACAACCGGCAGATGTCTCTTGTGAGCAGGGTGTCTCGTAAAAAGAAATGGAGCCTGGAAAACCCTACACAGATTTCACTACAGACTTTAGCAGACTGGTTTAGACATAATTTAATAGCCAGAAATATGCCTGCCCTGCCCTAATAAAGAAATATAAAGGTTAACTGCGAGTGAATCCGTTTGCAGCCGTAGAAGGTTGTTGCTAGTGACAAAATATTAACTTTCACTGTTTTACAATGTCTTTGTAAATTACATTTAATTAAAAAGTGTTTAATTCATCCAGGTTCTCCCCTATGCTCATAGGCGCCGATACCGTGAGCACCCACTGAAAATATCGAGCACCCACGTGTGCCAGCTTACAGTCCCGGCTAAATTTACATTAATTTAAAATCAAACATCGCAGTTGATGTTAAATTCAGCATCTCTCATAATGTGATTGGCTATGTTGCTGTCAATCCCCTACTCCATATACTAACCACCAATGAGAGCGTCTCTCGTATGAAAAATCCTGACACTTCCCACCTAAAGAATTAACACAAGGCCTTGTAAACAATGTTTAAAATGTATATAGCCCTGAATATCATTTTAAAAGTAGTCTGACAAAGCTTATTGTTTTGTGACACAGCTAAACACTAGTGCCTCATAGAACATCTATAACATAGCCTAGGTGATCGCAACTCGCAAAATTAAAGCAGATAGAAAGAACTCACGCAAATCTAGCCTACAACATGCAGACAGCTTCATGTGCAGGGAGAAAGAGCGCGCGCACAGGTGCTTTATGATTGTTGGCTTCTGATGGTATCTTGCTAATTCACTGAAGAAAGACTTATGATTATGGATAGAAAGAACATTCTGAATAAAAATATTAAACCCTACAGCAAGTAGCCTGCCTTGGTAGGGACGTTTGAATCATGTAAATCTGACATCAAATCAACTGAAACACTTCAAAATAAACGTTCAAATAAATCCCAGAGTTCGGTTTCGTTAAGGTTGCATTATTTACCTAATTTACATCTGCATTGGATTACTTTTTTACTGGAAGGGACCGAAATCCTATTTTTAATCTATTTCCTAATGTTTCGGGCCTACCTGTGCAAGCCCTTTTCCTCCTCTCTCAGGTTTAAAGGGTAACCGTGACTGGTGGTCTATTTTAAGCAAAGGATGAAGCAAAGGTTGGTGTGAAAAAGAAGAGGACTTTTATTTGGTCCAGTAAACAATACAAAAGTAGCCTACAAAAGTGTCAATAAACAATGCAAAAGTACAAATGGCAATAAATGGCAATAATAAAGTGTCGACGACAATAATAAAATGTCCATAAGGCTAAAGGCTCTTACATTTACAGCAGAAAGAATTCTTGGGATTGGGAAGTCTTGCGTGTTGTACGCAGTAATTTGTTGATTTTGTCAACACAGTCTTTCATTTCCTTCCTGTCCACATCCTGTCCATTTTGGGTAGGCCTAGGAGTTGTGTGACCAACTTTTAAACATTTCTCGGGGGAGAAACCCCTGAATCCCCTCTTACATAGGACATTTCATGTCTGGGCTTAACTCTCCAATGTGTTGAGCTCCTATCAACGTGGCTGCCTAGTCCTACCATGCGCAAAAGTAAATTGTAAATTATGTGCAACATATGCATACTTTGCTATTGTTTCAACCAGTCTGTTGTCCATAGCCTGTCAATAGAGTGGCACCGGAACGATTTTAAGGCTATTTCGCATAGGCTACTCAATGGTGCTATTTTACACACATTATAGCGACCCCCACTCACCGGGGTTAGGTAGAAGGTGTTAATAGACAATTGGCGTAGCCTACAGTGGACTAGGGCTGTCAAAATTGCTCAAAAATGACGTTGGAATTTTCCCTCTAAAATAAACACATGTATTCGAATATATTGGAATATCTAGGCTATTTACGCATTATGTCAGTGACGCGCATCATGTCATCTATTTTTAACTTTTTTGGAAACTTTTGAATTAACTGAAAGGAGATAAATATTTTTCGTTAGTTTTAGAAGTTTATTTTTAAGTAGCCTACAATGGCCAGTTCCGACAAAGCCGAAATTACTCCTTTTGAAACAATGAGTGATCAGGACGCGCGTTTGTATGGTTATATTGCTTGACAGGGGGGATCCCAAGCAGCTTTCAGCCATAAGGCTACTTTGAGAACATTTCCTAATTCACCCGACACTGATAATCAACATGTTGAAAACTATTTCGGCATAGCCTATAAGCAGTTTAATTAAATGTAATGTTAGTTGTAAACAAACGGACTACTTGGTGAGGCTTGGCCTCACAGATGCGCTCGTGCCTTAGATGGCAAGAAAAATCGATATAGGCCTATTAACTGACCGCCCGATTCACGTTGGCTGGGGGGGAGGGGGGCCATCAGACATGTGTGCCCAAGGGTCTATGAATTGTTAATCCGACCCTGCCCCCAACGAACGCAACTTTCCACCTCTGGGACAGCTTAAAAGAAGTCGAGAGGACTTCTAACTCACTAAGACCTATTCACAAACCTATTTTCAAAGCGATGATTTGAAATCCTATGCGGCTACAGGAGGAAGCAATTTTGCATTGTAGGCATAACTAACATGCAATAACGCCACCAACAACAACCAAAACTAGACTACTCATTGTCAACATGTAAATTAATGTTATTGTGAATCAAATTAAAATGTTCTCCTCTTTGCAAACGTAGGCATAGGCATAGTGACAGATTAATTTAATAATGTTACAAAGATACTACATCAATACGTATGTTTCATTAGGCTACTAGGCTATTTGTTTAGCCTTACTCTTGATTCATTTAGGCTAGGCCTTTTTATTCAGTTATTCATCATCTTCCGTCCTTGTGTAGCGCACCACTGTGCAGCCAAGCTTTAAGTCATACCCTAGTAGCCTAAATCGAGGTAATGTTTAATTATGCATGATGTATTTTGTTATTGAATTAGTAGGCTGGGATTCCTCTCGGCAACAATTATGTTTAAAGGTAGCTTCCTGCTTTTTCAGAAGGGGCGGCAGGCAGGCTAATGACAGAGTGATGTACAGTGGCAGAGCGACGCACAGTGACTGAAAGTGGTACTAAAGTTTCACGCAGCTTCACGGCACGTAATGCGCGACTGAAGTGGCCATTTGAAAGTAATGCCCACTGTATGATGTAGAAAATATATTTTTTATCTTGGAGCATCTCTACACTCCAGTGAAAATTTAACAGTTTTTTTTTTTTCCGGTCATGTATTAGATGCTTCAGATTTCAATATTTGCCACATACAAGCTTCCATTTTTTCACCGGTAGGTGTTGCTTCTAAACATTTTGCGGAGTAATTCAATAATGTATTCCATTATTGAGATATCTTTGTTGATAGATTTGTTCTTCCATAGGAAAGAAAAGCATGGCCTCATGTCTCTGTGGGAGATGGTTCGTCTGATCAACATGCTTATTGTTTTCCGTTTTCTAAGGATCATTTCTGACATAAAGGTAAGCCATGACACACAATCATACTCAAACAAAATATTCATTACAAGAAATTTGATAGAGGGCTTCACTAATTGAACTAATGATTGGGAGTTATCAATCCAACTGCAAAAGCCATGCTCTTCCACCCCTGATCAATTAATGTTTGTTTGCACTGACTTGAATCAATCAGGGACAACATTTTTCAACATTTGCATGGCCATATACTATCAAAATTAATTGAATAAGTCTGCCTGAAGTCCATGTCACTTTGGATAGAAGCATCTGCTAAATACCAAACTTTATGTGTTCATAAAACATGCTTCAAAAGTGGCAAATGTTTGCCCAGTGTAGCTTTAAAGCTGTTACGCTCATTTTCCACCTCTCCTCGAGTTAAACAATTGATTTTTACCTTTCTCCAGTTCATCCAGCCGTTCTGTGAGTCTGGCGATACCACTTTCAGCTCCAGCCTAGCATAGTTCATTGAATCGGATCCGTTCGATTTCAAACTTGGCAGGTGTCTTGCTACGGGCACGAGTGCAGTGCCAAGTTTGACGTTGTTTGGATAAGTAATGCAAAAGATATCTAAGTATATGGGTAAAAGAAGCACATGTTGGCTTTCTCCGGTCTACTGTAGCCACTCCCCCTCTCACACAGCACACCGCAGGACAAGAGACAGAGAGGGTAAGTGGAGTTTTGGCAGTGCTTAATCACAGAACGGATCAAGATGCAAGATGTTTGGATGATTATCATCTCTGATCTCAACAGTAAAGACTCCCTGTATGCAGTTTGCTTGCATAAAATGTTTCCGCGTATTTTGCAACAACACGCCAACAAACACGGGTATGCAGTGGCTATTTAAAATGACATAAAAATTATGTGCAATTCACTGACACTTTGAATAGCCCATGCTTCTTTGGATTTGAGACTTTGAATAAACAAATGACAATTCTGACTGCAAGGTCCCAAATTGCAAAGAGCAATAGGCTAATGGTCCCAAATTTAAGGACATTTCAGAATATCACACATCTACAGACAACAATCAGTTGCAGACAGAGCGAGATGTCACTTATGCTGCATAAAAACTGTTTTTAAATTATCTATATCATTAAGTTATTCAATAGGCAAAACATATAGCCTTAAATCAAAGTTATATAATTATAGGCTTAACGTAAAACTTCCACTAAAAGCCAAGTCCAAAATAGATGCCTGTCTCTTTTACATGCCTGGTGTTGCTACAAGTTTGGATAAATAAAGGCTGGTCTCAAATAAAGGCCTGGTCTGTTTTTTAGTTTCGGTTTGCATTTAATCTCCTAAAATCCGCTATGTCACCTGTTTAAGCCAGTTCTATGATGCAGATTGTGCACGCTAGCGTTATCATTAGATGACATTAATAAAGACCGCAGTTCCAAATTGTTTAAACTTTTTTCGATATGAACTATGCCTATGCTATGTCCGACTCCGCATCTCTCTCTGCATCTAAGATGACACCGAGGCTTGTTACTTTTGGTTTGACCTGGTGCCCCAGATTACTAAGAACAATGTCTCGCTTTAGTTTTGGTCCAACTAAAAGTACCTCTGTTTTGTCATCATTTAGTTTCAAATTTTTTTTGCTCATCCACTGATTAATGGAAGTTAGGCATGCAGTGAGGGAGCAAAGGCCATCTGGGTCCACAGAAATATACAATTGGGTATCATCTGCGTAGCTATGGAAGTTTACATTATGCTGACTTATGACGTTTCCCAACGGAAGCATATATAGGGAAAATAGCAGGGGACCAAGGCAGCTCCCCTGGGCCACACCAAAAGGCAAGTCATGTTTTTCAGACACATGATCTCCTAGACTGATATAAAAATATCTGCCAGTAATGTAGGTTTGAAACCAGTTTAGAGCATTATCAGAGAGACCCACCCACTTCGCAAGGTGGTGAATTAGGATGCTATGATCAATGGTGTCAAATGCCGCACTCAAATCCAGAAGAATAAGGATTGAGACTTTGTTTGAGTCAGTAGCCAGTCTAAGATCATTGACTATTTTTACTAGAGCCGTTTCTGTGCTGTGATTTGATCTAAAACCTGATTGGAATTTTCAAGGATACTGTTTTCGTGGAGAAAGGTATTTAACTGATTACAAACGACTTTTTCAAGTAATTTGCTCAGGAACGGCGGTTTTAAAAGCAGTTGGAAGCAGTTGGAAATATACCTGTTTCTAATGAGGTATTTATTACCTTGAGAATAAAGGGAGCTAAGCTATCATATACATTTTTGAGGAATCTAGTAGGGATTGGATCCAAAACACATGTTGAGGAGCCGGTTTGAGTTATAATTTTACCAAGCTCAGATTGAGTAATAGTGCTAAAGAACCTTAATTTTGGGGGGCTGTTTTTGGGTGTACTATCAAACATATTTCTTGTGTTACCAATAGCTTCCCTTATAGAAATGACTTTGTTGTTGAAGAAGTCTGCGAAATTCTTCGCATCTTAGAGAGGATGCCTGACTGAGTGTATCAAAAGGTGTTTGATGCAATAGCCTATCAATGGTGGAGAACAACACCCTAGAGTTTCCACTGTTTTCAGCAGAGAAGTGGTTCCTTCTCTCATTCCGAATAGCTCTATTATAATTTGATATTCTTTCTTTTAGAATGGCACGGTGAACCTGTAACTTAGTTTTTCACCATTCTCTCAGCTTTTCTACATTATCTTTTTAGATCATGAATATTTACGTTCATCCAAGGTGTCAGTTTGCTACAGGGCCTTTTTTAGTCTTTAAGGGTGCCACTCTGTCAAGCAGGGTGCCTAATTCATGATTGAGAGCCTCTACCATTTGATCAATGGAATGATGTAAAATATCTAAATTTATGGAGTCTATAAGAGCTATGAACTGCTGTTCTGCTCTAATGTCCAAGAGTCACGATTTGATTGCAATTTCGGGATGAATTTTTGGAGTATGTATTACTATATTAAAAGATACACAATAATGATTAAAAGACATATTTATATCATTTACTGATAAGTCTGTGACTTCTATCCCTCTAGAAATGACTAGATCGAGGGTGTTGCCAAGGTTGTGGGTGGGTCCTGTAACATGCTGCTTTAGCTCTAAATTGTCCAACACATTAAGGAACTTACTGGCTTTAGCATCAGTTGTCTTATTAACATGAATATTAAAGTCACCATTTACAATTATCCGATCATAGCTAGTGATGATGAGCGACATAAGTTCAGAAAACTGGTCGAGAAAGCCAGTCCATAGTTTAGGAGGGCGGTATAAGGTTAATAGAAGTACAGCTGGGTCAGCCTTCAGAGTGAGGGCAATATACTCAAAGGAAGCGAATTTGCCAAAGTTGACTCTAGTGCAGCTATATTTTTTTGAGAGAATGGAGGCAATTCCACCACCTCGTTTGCCTTGTCTAATTGAGTAGAATAAATTATAATTTGGGGGACAGGTTTCAACAAGAACAGCTTCGCTGTCTGAAGTCAGCCAGGTTTCAGCAAGAAACCAAAAATCCAACTAATTACTAATAAAATCATTGATTGCAAAGGTTTTGGTAGTAAGTGCACCTATATTTAGTAAGCCCATGTTAGCTGAAAATGCCTCTGGCTTTTGAGGAATATGCTGAGGTATGGAAAGAATATTTGTTAGGTTTCTAGTTTTAAATTTGTCTTTTGTTTTTACTATACGTTGGGTAGAAATCATCAACGAATAGAACTATAAGCATAAGTCATGCTATTGCATGAAGCAGCTTGATCTATGGTAGTAGTATTGTATGTTACCTTGCAGAAAACATTCTCAGACCCATCCACATGTATAATGCCATTCGAATCAATACCTGGGGGGCGTGAATCTGTAATATTTTCTACAGAATGTCAATGCCTCAGTGTGGACGCTATGTTGTCAGAGAGTAGCCTGGCTCCATGTTGGTTTGGGTGGAGACCATCACGCATCAGCATACTGGGCCTCTCCTAGAACAAGCCCCAGTTGTTGACATAGGGGATGCTTAGGGAAGCGCAGTAGCGTTTGAGCCAGGTGTGGAGATCGAACAGTCTGGACCATCTCTCAGCACCTTTTCTGTAGGTAGGGAGAGGCCCAGAGATGACAAAGCGTTTTTCTGTGCCCATCAGGGTGGTGATGAGAGTTTTGTAGTTTTCCTGCAGTGCTACTGACTGCTTATCTCTAGTAGTAGACCTTGGAGGGATGCTACATGATGGGGGAATGCAGAGGTCTCTAACCATGGAACTGCCGATGACCAGGGTGGAGGTTGATGAGGTCCGGGGAGGAGGGGGTCGGGGGGGGCGCCGACATTTTGAGGAGGGACCAGGATGGTTGTCTTGGGGCAGGAGGGGCTCCTCATCCTCGGTCAGAATGGCGTAGCGATTTTCCAGTCGTATAGGTTGGGCTGGGCCTGAGTGCCGTCCGGACCGTCTGCCGTGCTTGTGATGCTTGCTTCTACGCCATGGCTCAGGCTGGTGTGGAGTGGAGCTGGCCAGCAGAGCAGGCTTGGTTCTCAGCAGAGGCCGGGGAGAGGCAACAGGGACAGAAGTTGCATTAGTGCATGGCATGGTTAAAGTATTGGAGGGCAGAGTGAAATCAGGGCATCTGGCATTAGTGTGTGTAAGAGAGGTACTTACAGAGAGAATGGTGTCGAGGAACTGTTCATCCTTCTCAATCTGATGGAGGGTCGCTATTCTGGCTTCGAGTTCCACTATCTTTTCGCTGAGAAGGACGCATGAGTCGCAGCCTGGTGCACAGCTGAGGGGAGGCATTGTGTCGCGGCGACGGCTTGTCGGTGTCAGCTTTCTTTTAAACGTTTGTTTGCTAGTTTGCTAGTTGGTTAGCAACAACGATATCGTGCAGTTCCTTGATAACTCGAACACAGGTAGCGGGTGAGTAATCTGAGAAAATCTCACTTTTATATTGAGTCACTAGTTTTGAGAGACGTTAGAAGGATTTTGATGCTTTCTTCTTCCAGATAGCGTTTCCTTGGCCCGGTATTATTTGCAGCCCTTGATGCTGGCTTAACGTTTCACGTTAACGTTTGACAGAAAAGTTTGGCGATCAAGGTTATAGAGTCCGATAATCCAAAGCCTCAAGCAACAACAGTTTATACAACAGTTTGTTCAGTAGCCAGTAAATCCATTTTGTACTATCAAAAGCAACCTTAACCTGTTGAGGAGTGAGAGTGAATTATTTTCCTGGCTCCTTCTAGAATTCTACGCGAACATTCTATAGTTTCAGTGTTCTTAAAATTATTTAATGGCAGAAAAGTCCCTGAGGGTAATTGTTGCGTCATGTTATAGAACCTTTTTCGAAAATGATCTAATCACATATTTGTGATCGTACTCCCAGTGGCCCTGCTGCATCTGATCACATATTGTTGTGATCGTACTCCTCAACAACTTTCGTTGGCCTTTCGAATGTCTTACTTTCACTTTCATGTCATTCACTTAAACTTTCCTACTTGCTAGATTTGACCAATCAATCTAGCAAGTAGGAAAGTATTGCTCTGCCATGGGATGGTATGGACTTACGAACTGAAATAGCAAGGAGAACATAGCCTACGCACAAGTAGTTTGAGTAGAACTACTGATCTTCATTATCTCCCTGCTTGTTGACATCTTTTTAACATCTTATTGTTCTTCTTAAGTTTTTTAAGTGTGCTTGCAAAGCAGCACACTAATTGTTCTTCTTAAGTTTTCTTATTATTATTATTCCTGTAAGCCCGATTTTGGGCCAGCTCCTGCTCCTAGACCTTTTGAGATATCACCACCGATCCAACTCTGGGACGTCCGGCCGGAATCGGTGTAGTGTGGAAATTGAAAATGACGTCACTGACCCTCGTCATTCTTCCGCCATATTGGATTGAATAGGAAGCTAAACTAAAGTTTCACAGGTCACAAATTTGGTCAGAACTTCACGAAACTTGACGTACATGATCCTTGGACCAAGCCTCACAAAAGTTACAGAAAAGATTTTTGATTTTCAGAAGCGTTTGCCCGTCACAGCCAAACGAAATCGGCGGCGAAGCTCCGAAACAGGAAGTCGTCCATATCACAGTAACACTGTCACATATCGATACCAAATTTTGTATATGAACTGGGGACTCCAGTGTGAGGGTGCATAAGCTAAAAAAAAAAAGAAATATTCCAAAAGTTTCCATCATTTGGCAAACCACCCACAGGTATTTGGTAACCCTCACCATTCACCTTTGCACCATTCACCTTCTATCACAATGCCTTCCAAGTATGCTCAATGTCTCCGGGCAACCTTGCCCAATCGTGAAATCCTTGCTCTGCCATGTTTTCACATTGACGGTATTCAAATTAAATTTTTCATTATTGTTAAATATCATGATGGGAGAGTATTATTAAAAATGTTACAAGTATGCAAATGCATATGTTTACGGGCATTTAGGTTTTACTGTGTTGTTTTGTTGTAAAGACATGCAAGGCATTCTGGGCCGTAATGAACAGTGGTCGGCAGCACTCCATAGGCTACGTATTAATATGAATAGGTGTTTCTGTAAACCTAGGGACAATAAACAGCTATCTCTGTTACAAAAACGAGCTGGTAATCACTCATTTAAGAGGGAACTATGATAAAAAGATTGTTTTCCTAAAAGCATGGAGTTGACGAAAGAATAAACAAGCAATGTCACGTTAATGTTAAATAGCCTAGAACGACATCTGAACGCTAGGTGGCAACGTTGTATTACATTTCACTAGTGTAGCCTACTTGAAATACGGTGTGAGATTCACAAGTAAGGAAGGTGCAAATATTATGTAATTTATCATGGGAAATTATTGGAAATGTTATTTCTTGTTTATTCTAATTGCAAACCACACACATCCATTCGGAATCACACGCACACATTTAATACTGAAAGACTATCATTTCGTTTATTTGATGTTGCCTAGCAACACAGCCTTCAGAGCAAAGATTCTAGAACAGGGCTTCAGAGAGACACGTTTTGAGTTTGTGGCCAAGAACCTAAAATATCGGTTTCCATGTGCTGGATGGTGTGATGGTGTGAGGGTGTGAATCTCTCATGTAAAAGACAATACGATTCGCATCTAGATACATGGGCACGATTCGATAAAAGAAAAGATACATGTTTATAAAAAACAATTCAGTACGATTCGATGCGATGCGATTCGATGCAATTCGATGCAGTTCAAGAATGGAAAGCATTCTGAAAGATTTTTTATAATTTGCTCAAGGTGCACATTCATTTTATATGATCAATTATCATGGTCATGGTTGTCAATTAGGCAACAAAATGTGTGAATATGATTATCTAAACTGAGGTTTGTTTCATATACTGTATTGAAATGAAAAAAGAATAGTCTACATTTCAGTCAAGCACAGCAGCCAAATACAACATAAAAATACATTTTTATAGACTTTACAGATTTTATAGAGTTATATCTGATTGTTTTCATGGAGCTGTAGCCTTGTTGAGGTAAGACAATACCGAAATAAAATAAAACAGTGGACTCAACAAGACACTCTTGGCCTTTTCTCATATAGGCCTACAAATCAATGAACTCTCTGGGCTTATTTTGTTCCAACAGTAGACCTGATGCAGAAACCTAAAATGCCACAAGTCTGAGTGAATATGAACAAAATCATTGGCTAATAATTTATGCATAGTTTTAGCAGCAAGGGCCAAATTATTATTTAACATTAAGGAAATCCCTTCATCAAAGGTAAGGCTACTCTACAGACTATCGTTAATGCTATAAGTGCTTAATTTTGCGCTGGATTTCGAAAAACAAAAGCCGACGAGTGCAAGTTGTCACATGGTTAAGTTGCAATAGATGTATGGGTAATGAGGTCATTTGACAACTTTGGGCAATGAATGTAACCAAAAACGAACTGCATTACCCACAATTCCGTGCCAAGTGGGATGAACGCGCTGCTTGGAACGTAAATGAGTCTGAGCGAGCAGAAAAGGTTGTGCACCGATTCATAACAAGTAAATCGATATAACGACCGGTTCATTTCAGTTTTTTTCCGATACGGGGCTTCACGTATCGATGTAGCTGTATCTTACACGTTAAAAATGGATACCGATACGTATCGGTTAATCTTTACACCCCTAGTGTGAGTCCTTTATGAAAGTAAGTGTTTTATACAGTTAACGTTACAGACATAATGAGTCATGTTGAATGGGGGGTTTTTCCTGCCATTAATAAAATTAAAATGAAAACAGTGAAATTAAAATGAAAAACTTGTTTTGCCATTTAATTTTCAAAGTGTCAGTGCAATTATCCTGCCAAATTTAAAAATAAAATGAAATATATACATTTGCCTTTTAATTTTCCTGATAAACACGATACATTTGTGACAAAAATAAAAATAAATTGAAAACGTCTATTTGTCATTTCATTACCATCCTGGTATATTACTGCCAAAAATGAAAATGAAAATGTTAGTTGGAAAATGAAAATGCAAACTTCACTTTGACCTTGTCCTTTTCCTGACAATGCACACAATGTATGCCAAAATGATAAATGAAATGAAAACTGACACTTACTTGCGATTTATTTTCCATTTCTCAATTTTCATTTTCATTTTCAAGTTCACAACATGCAAATGAGCTGCATTGTTAATGAGATGTATGTGGGTGGTGCTCTGGTGACGACAAATTAAATGCGCCTACCATGATCTACGACAGTACGGCGTAGAATGCAGGAGCTTGGATTTAGGTACTGTCCTCTCCGACGAATTGAGCAGGCTCGCGATTTTTGTTGCTGTCATTCCTAACTGCACATAGGCTGTTATCGTCTCGGCAGGGATATCCTGCCTGGGCCGGCCTCGTGTGATACAAGGGGACTCTAGGGCCGCTACAGCCTCGTCTTGGACCGATCTGGCTGCCATCTTGCCGTCAACCAAGCTAAATCATGATCATGGTAGTGTGATGTGTGTGTGATGGTAGTGTGCCCATTTAGACGTTCACTGGCTAACACCTACAGGTGCATGAGATGAGGATTAATGAGTCCGTAACATCCGTTTTGATAAACCAGGAAATGCTCCCGGGAGTTGCACGTTGCCGTCGCTGGTCGGAGTAAGACATAAGCCGGGGAGGGCACGCTATTTGAGAACTTTACATTGGGCATTAGGAGTTCCTGGCTCGTTTCACTGTGCCGGTGCGAGACCCGTAGCCTACATGCAAACTATTTTTTTCTTGCTATTGGGAGTAACAAGGGATGATCAGTTAACGTGGGTCCTCTTCCATTCCAATTTCCTTCTGGAAACGGTGGTATTGTACGGCGGTCACAGCCAAGATCTACAAACGATCATCATTCATAGTCTGACCACTGTTTTCCTCTGTTTGTTTCTTTTGTTTGTTTTTGGTTTATGTACTAAGGTAGCTGAAGCCACGTGTCTCGTGTTGTTTGTTCATGTCTGTTCTCCTGTGTTGGCTCCTTGTTGGGCCTACCCCCTTGTCCTTGTCTTGTGGGCCTAACCCAGGGATAGCTCTATTGTGAAGGTATATCTGGCAGTATTCCCTTAAAAGCTTGCGGTGTAAACACTCTCTTAATGGTTGAGTTTCGATACAAAGTTTGTTCCTTGTGTGATTTCTCTTGATATCAACAGTGTGATTTAACTTGGGCGTTTTGCAGCTTGCAGTGCTACACTAGCGTGTGCATGAGTATATTAGTAATCACGTATGGCTGAAGATTTGTCAGTGGTATCTTAGCAGTACGACTAATTACTTGGGTTGTTGTCCCTCGTCATGATGTACTGTATGTTGAAGTCTATATCTTGTTACCCCTGCCAAGTACAAGCAAAGAGACGAGACTAAATAAACTATTGACTGTTTGTAACTGCCTCTGGTTCTATCCATTTATTTGGTAACCTGTAATACAAAAAATACAGGGTAGTTATAGAAGCTAACGTACTACCACAGTAGGCGCATTTAATTTGTCGTCACCAGAGCACCACCCACATACATCTCATTAACAATGCAGCTCATTTGCATGTTGTGAACTTGAAAATGAAAATGGAAAATAAATCGCAAGCAGGTGTCAGTTTTCATTTCATTTATCATTTTGGCATACATTGTGCGCATTGTCAGGAAAAGGCAAGGTCAAAGTGAAGTTTGCATTTTCATTTTCCAACTAACATTTTCATTTTCATTTTTGGCAGTAATATACCAGGATGGTAATGAAATGACAAATAGACGTTTTCAATTTATTTTTTATTTTTGTCACAAATGTATCGTGTTTATCAGGAAAAATAAAAGCCAAATGTATATATTTCATTTTATTTTTAATTTTGGCAGGACACTTTGAAAATTAAATGGCAAAACGAGTTTTTCATTTTAATTTCACTGTTTTCATTTTAATTTTATTAATGGCAGGAAAAAAAACCCATAATGTTGTAGTGGTCAACATAAATGTGCCCCTTCTGTTATTTGAATGCTAAGCGGAGAAGCATGCTAAGCAGAGATTTAGTATCATTAATTTCTTGTGTGGCTAGCTATAGGGAGGAGTTAATTGGGATTTATGTTGTTTAGCGTAATGCCATGGTCATTTGATATGAGATGCTTGCACTACAGAACAGTAATTCACGAAGCACTTTAGATCTAAAAGTAGCACCTACGTCTGTGACAGCTTAAAAGAAGTGGCAAGGACTCCTAACGCGATGTTTTGAAATGCGTCTACTATTGTCTACAGGAGCTTCCAATCGCGAGGGAACTTGCATTGTAGGCATAACTAAGGGATGCAATAACACCACCAACAACCAAAACTAGCCTACTCATTGTCAACATGTACATGAAATGTAATGTTTCATGTGAATCAAATTAAAATGTTTTCTTTGCAAACGTAGGCATAGGCGTATGGTGACAGATTAATTTAATAATGCTGCTGTGTGAATCACGGTAAACGTGAATGAAGTGGCCACTTCTTAATGGGACCCACTGTATGGAAGTGGGCTAAGTAAAATAGAGATGTTTTAAATAAGATAAGGTTAATCAGAATTCTACGATATGCCCGCTTGACAACGGCAGAGATAGAACTGGCCTTTGGCCATAGCAACCATCCATTTAGAACGACTGGCCTTCATAGCAACCAAAGATCTGAGCTGTGTTGCAATGTGAGGCAAAGTATAGAAAGTTGGTGAAACATACAGAGACAGGTCAAGAAATATAGTGCAATGTAGACAGTAGTATACAGTTGATTTACAGACGGTGGTTTAGAGTAATATGAAGTATTCCTTTATTCTGAGATAGGCTACATCAATAGGCTCTCAAAACAACCCCAGGCTCACAAAACAATCCCAAACAGACATAAGGTCTTTTATAGAGCAAATCTATATTGATTATTTGTCAAATAAACCAGACATACTTTGTGGGATGGAATATATAACATTCACACTCATAGCTCATATTTTTTTTAAAATAAATCAGTGAAAAAGTATCCTGACAAACAAGCAGCTTTTTAATGCCTTGGTCATATTTCATTATTTCAATTCCTCTCTAGGTTACCTGACAGCCCAGTTTGAGAGGCGTGACATTAGACGCGTGACATTATTTATTTTTTATTACACTGCTGTCATTTTATTTTATTGATTTGATTTCAGTCATAGAAGCTAAATTTGAAGGCAGGCCAAAGGTAAAATCCAACGAATCGCATTCAACCCGCAAGCCAATAGTTGAATAGCCCTCTCCTAGAGCTTTTGAGATATAGCCACTGCTCCAACATTGAAAGGCACTGTTACAATGCCTAGATCAAGCCAGGTTCAGCATAGCGTATGCCACTGTCCGCTCACGTTGCTGACCGGACCAGGGCAAGCACACTTTCGCAGTTCCCGCCGGAAATGCAGTCTAGTTTATTCCTGTAATCCCAATTTTTGGTCAGCTCCTGTGGCCGGTTGCACAAAGCACCTTAAGTTTTTTCCCTTAAGTATGACCCTTAACACTTAATTTCTCCTCAGGTAAGGGATTTACTTAAGGGTGTTGCCTAGAATACCTTAAAATGTTTCCTTAGTTAAGGAGAAACATCAAGGATTTACTGCACTGAAAGGGATTTTCCGGCATGAAAATTCTATAGTTTCCACGGAGATTGTTCAACAGCTGTAGCTGTAACTGCCTTTACCGCGATGTCGTTTGTTAACCCACCAGACACAGTGCTTATATCTTATCATTCATCTTACCTTAATAATATTAGCGGAAATTATCCAGGTAGCAAGTAAAACATGTTAGATACATGAACTGAACAATACTAGTTGGCAAGTTAGAAATGATCCTGACTGTCATCAGTGCACCAACGTTTTGCCTAGCGAACCGAACCGAAGCTCATAGGCTAACAAGACATCCACATGAATTGTTAACGTTAGCCTACGTAAACCAAACAATAACAATACGGCATGTTTCTGATAGGCCTATCTATTTGACAGAGGAAGCATATTTTTATGTTGTTTTGAATGGTCAAAAGTAGTTAATAAACTTCATTTATCAGCATTAATTCAGTTAATAATATGGTTGAGGTAGAGTCAGATGTCCCTTAGGATTTTCCCCTTAGTTAGACTACTAAGGTCTTTTGTGCAACAGTTTAAGGGATTTCTTACAAGATAAGGACAAACCTTTAAATATTAAGGGAAAATGTTAAGGAACCCTTAAGGAGAAAACTTAAGGGTGTTTGTGCAACCGTTTTTATTTTAAGGGACCCTTAAATCAGATTTTAAGGGAAAAACTTAACTTAAGGTGCTTTGTGCAACCGGCCACTGCTCCTAGACCTTTTGAGATATCGCCACCGGTCCAACTCTGGAACGTCCGGCCGGAACCGGTGTAGTGTGGAAATTGAAAATATTGTCACTGACCCTTGTCATTCTTCCGCCATATTGGATTGAATAGAAAGCGAAACTAAAGTTTCACAGGTCACAAATTTGGTCGAACTTCCAATTTAAACTTGACGTACATGATCCTTGGACCAAGCCTCACAAAAGTTAAGGAAAGGATTTTTGATTTTCAGAAGCGTTTGCCCGTCACAGCCAAACAAAATCGGTGGCGAGCTCCGAAACAGGAAGTTGTCCATATCTCAGGAACACTGTCACATATCGATACCAAATTTTGTATATGAACTCGGGACTCCAATGTGAGGAAAAAAAAGAAAACATTCCAAAAGTTTCCAGCATTTGGCAAACCACCCACAGGTATTTGGTAACTATCACCTTTCACCTTAGCAGTTGTACTTCTATCACAATGCCTTCCAAGTATGCACAATGTCTCTGGCCAGCCTTGCCCAATCATCAAATCCTTGCTCAGCCATGGGATAGTATGGACTTACGAACTGAAATGGCAAGGAGAACATTAGCTATTTATTGCTGACGTAGTCCAGTTATTTTCACATTGACGGTATTCAAATAAAATTTTTAATTATTGTTAAATATCATGATGGGAGACAGGCCCGGGGTGGGTAATCGGGAGAATTCCCGGTGGGCCGCTTCACTTTTGGGCCGGTCGAGGAAAAAAATATTGACATCACGTTAGTCTAACTTCTCTTAAAGTAGGCTACACGTTCCGCATTCTGTGCATGGCCCCGTTGCCTCTGCATGGGTTGTAGCCTACCGTGTGAGGGAGTTCTCCCCTCCCAAAAAGAGTTGGTTGGGTCCATATAGCCCGTCTTTTTCAAAAAGTTTTCTCAGATACGGATAGCCGGGCCGGCCCTACAGTAGCCATAAGCGTCAGGAAGGATGGATGGTAGAAAGAGGCCAGGAGGGACTGAAACGGCCAGGTAGATGCTGCTTAATGTGCCAAGCTTCTAGATTAGGCCTACAGACAAAAGTGGCAACTGGTAAAGAGAGATAGCCTATAGGCAATGATTATTAGCAGTTATTGGGCTAATATTGGACGTTTGTAGCGTTGTCAAGCTATTTGCAAGCAACATATTAAATTACTTTAATTACTACAAATATTAGCCTTTTGTATCCGATTCATAGACTTTGCAGTATGCAAATATTAATAACAAAACTTTGATCTGTGTAGGCCTATCCGGTAAAAATTGTAGCCTCTGAGCAGCAGATCAACCTGTCGACCACTTTAATGTAAGAAAGAGCAAAATATTTATGCTACATGATGAACCTATATGCCTTGTTTGCTTAGAAGAGGGTGTAGTAAATGAGGTGGACTAAATCACCAAACAACAATATAGCCTACCCATGCAAAAAACATGTAGCCTAAACATTAGTTCAATATGCCTCTTTGTGGAAGCGTGGGATAGGCTACATTTCAAAGGCTCTCTTTCATTCTGTCTTTCTTTCTTTCTGTTAACTTGTGGAATAGTGGAATATTTTTTGTTAACTTCTGAGTTGAAGTGAATTATTATATAACCTTTACACATTTGTTGAACCATGGTACTAATAAAAACTACAGGATAGTAAGAGCTGAAATGTTGCTTCATTTATCCAATTTCCACCACTATGGAAAATGTGGGCCGGTCTTGGGCCTGAAACTCCCGAGCTGAAAAGTGGCCCCACTCCGGCCCTGATGGGAGAGTATTATTAAAAATGTTACAAGTATGCAAATTCATATGTTTACGGGCATTTAGGTTTTACTGTGTTGTTTTGTTGTAAAGACATGCAAGGCATTCTGGGCCATGTAATGAACAGTGGTTGGCAGCACTCCATACGTATTAATATGAATAGGTGTTTCTGTAAACTTAGGGACAATAAACAGCTATCTCTGTTACAAAAACAAGCTGGTAATCGCTCATTGAAGAGGAAACTATGATAAAAAGATTATTTTCCTAATAGCATGGAGTTGACGAAAGAATAAGCAGGAAATGTCACGTTAATGTTAAATACATCTGAACGCTAGGTGGCAACGTTGTATTACATTTCACTAAATACGGTGGAATTAGTGTGAGCTTCACAATTAAGGAAGGTGCAAATATTATGTAATTTATCATGGGAAATTATTGGAAATGTTATTTCTTGTTTATTAGTGGGTTTGATCCAGCAAGACCACAGCTTCACTGTCATCACTCACATACATCATACATACAATACTCTGCTTGCAATAGTAAGTCCCTGCCCCCACATACACAGCACATTATTTCATCAGGAAGCTTCTCCAACACACATCCCCAACATACTTACAGCACACTGCCCACACACACACAGTCACTGCTCCACTCCCCTCCCGCCCACACACACATCTTCACTGTCATCACTCACATACATCATACATACAGTACTCTGCTTGCAATAGTAAGGCTATAACAAATAGGCTGACACCAGACATAATTTCACTGCATTTCTTACTTCCAGTAACTATATGCATGTGACAATAAACTTCATTGTATCCTTGCTTGCGAAGCAGGTCCTATTGTTCTTCTAAAGTTTACTTATATCTTCTTTTTCACCCACTTTTTGTACTAACTACTGCTCCTAGACCGTTTATCCGAGCTATCGACGCGGTTCAAACTCCAAAAATTCAGGCCCGAACCGGTGTAGGGAGCTTGTTACTTTCGTGTCGCTGGCCCTTGTCGTTTTCGCGTTATTCCCGTTTTTCTGCGTTTTTCGACCCCATTGAAATGAATGGCGGAATGTTCAGGATTCTAATTCTGATTGTGACATCACAGCTCTAATTGTTTATGCTTGCACCTGGCAGAGTTCTAAGCCATCTGGCACTGTCTAATGGGCTGGGCTGGGCTGTCTGTGTAAATGAAGGTGTGTGCATGTAACTTTTGACCCGTATGTCCGATTTTCATAAATGAGGTACCGTTGGAATCCTTGAATGAAGCCCAGTTCAATGCCTTGCCAACACCAAGTGTAAAGGTCATGTAAAAATACTTGACCAGCACCAAGTGTAAAGGCCACTTTAAAAACTTTTTTTAAAGTGAATCCATGTTCATACAGGTCATTTAAAAAATAAAAAAAACTTTTTCCCAGTCCATTCAGCCCAGTTCAATGCCCAGCTAGCTCGATTCAAACTTAGTCATGTACAGTGGGCATCGCTTTCAAATGACCACTTGCGTGAAGCTGCGTGAAGCTTTAGTACCACTTTCAGCCACTGTGCGTCGATCTACCACTGTACATCGCTCTGCCTGCGGTCCCTTCTGAAAAAGCAGGATCTACCATTAAACATACAGTGGGTCCCAGTTAAAAATTGACACTTCATTCACGATCATGGTGATTCACGCAGCTGGGTGAAATGTAAGTACAACTGCAGCTGCTTGGGGGCATAGTCCGCTGTGGCGTTCCACGGTCGAACCAGACGGCGCATTCGACAGCAAGGGCTGTGATTGGCCGAGTTTTCAGTGCGTTTCTCTGTGTTTTTAGCAGCCCCTGCAACATGCTAGTCCACTGTAGCCTAAGCTTTGTACATAATGTTAAACATAGTTTTGGATTCAGTGGCAAGATTTCTTGATTGTACAGTGCCTGTCTCTCAGTAATGTTTTAAAATGAGAGCTTCATCAGCTGGCAGTAGGCTACTTTGTAGTCATGAGAAGTTCGCTTGCTAACAGAACATAAATATGCTGCCCAGAAACCTTAGTTCTGATTTTTTTTACTACACTAACGAGGTTGAAATATAGACTTTGCCTACAGCATCTCCTTAACAGTAATGTTAACAAAATGACAGCATTCATATGACAAAGAAACAAAGAAAATTCGGTCACTCAAGACTGTGCCACAGCAACCAGTGTAGGCTACAGTCCTACCCAATAGGCCTACTGGAAGCAGATGGCGTTGTCTGGCCGGTCGAGTGGGTTAATGCACGTATTTCCAGAACAGGTCTGCAACTTTCAGGCAGTTCTGAGTTCGAATCTAGGCAGGAGCAGAGCCATATAAAGGCCTAGGCCTATTGTTATCATTTTTTGCAAGGTGTTGCTCCTGGCAATACTTGTTTATAAGACGTTTGGTGATTAATTGATAGCTGTTTTTGGGACACGTTAAGCGTTCTTTATAATGGCTTATACGGGGAGTAAAAGCGACTGTTCTGGCGCTGTTACAACTGTAGGCTACAATGATTGCAATACAAAAATATGCGCGTGTTAGTTTAGTTAGTTTTGTGATGTTTTGCACTTTTGCCTCATGTGTTTTCAGGTTTGAGGGTTTTTTTGGCAAGATTGACCTTGGTTAGACTCTGCATATTATTTGTTATTTCTCCGTATGGAAAATAAAGTCAATTTTCGACACACGTCTGTTATTAGTTCAATAACAAGTATTGCTTGTTAAAACATGTGACTAGTGAAACTCAAATGATTTTAGCCAAAAGCCAAAAAATGTTGGCCTCACAGCGAACTCAACCCTCTTGTTGCTTGCAGTTTGTTCAATAAAGCGATGCAGATTACATTATTTATTTCTGATTAATGGCGTCTTTTGATGTCTTTTGCAACATCTGCTTGTTAGGCTGGGCTACTGTCCTGTACAGGTAAATGTTCAACAATTGCTGGTGTAGGCCTACAGGCTATAATCAATTAGGGACTGTTCATTATTTATTTAAGGGGCTACCGGAGGAGTTTTGGGAGCGTTAGTCAAAAAAGACGTGACCCTCCCTCGCCAGCAAGAAATTTTTCTATGACCCTCCAAAGTGATTGAGAAAAAACGCATGACCCTCCCCAGTCCCAACAATTTAGGCTATTGATGCCTTCTGTAGGCTACTGGGTCAATTTGGGAGCTTGCATGCTACGACTCCTTCCCTTTTGGCCAGTTTGCAGGTAGCATAGCGTCTTTTCAATTCATAGAAGGGAGAGCCCAGTCTTTCGTGTGACATTGAGGTCATAAAAAGTTTTTAATAGCCTGTTCAACGAAAAGCCGTTCACCCGATGCCAGTCACTGATCATAATTTCAAATTTCGGAAAGCTTCGTTTTCAGTCATCTTTTTTAAGTGTTAAGTGCAGTAGGCCCCTATCTGCCCCCTTTGGAATTATATCTAGAGCCTATTATAAGGTCCAGTGCGTTATGTCCTGGGATTCGGACGTGCTCAAAAAGAAAAGAAAAAACACTTGTTGCTTTGATATCTTTTTCGTTGTCGTTTGAACGTCGGCAAGCAGGCATGTTGCGGTTGCAATTTAAGTGACATTTCTACAGTAGGCCTACAACATGCAACATGCTTGTTAGGCTGGGCTACTGTCAATGTACTTGTACAGGTAAATGTTCAACAATTGCTGGTGTACAGGCTATAATCAATTAGCTAAATCATTTGTCTAGCTGTTTAAAAAAATCGTGCTACATTCAAACGCAAAAGGTGCTTTGATATCTTATTCGTTTGAACGTCGGCAAGCAGGCATGCTGCGGTTGCAATGAATGGGGATAATTGGTTTTATCTGCGGATTTATTTTTTGCATTATTTTGAATATGACTCGCTCCAGTCTCAACAGCACTCAACAGCACAGCTACTTTTTCCACACGCATCTAAGTTCTAACACACATATCCCCTCTGCTTTCTCTCTCTCCATCCCTGCACACGGTGCTTTCTTAAGCTGCACCATCTTACAACAATTGCATCTACATTTTCATATTAGAATGTTTTGTCAAGTGTAAGCTTAAACTGCCATGATCAATTTAAGTTCCCTTGCCCCCGCTGAAAGTCTCATGCGCTTATCGTTACACTATCAAATCCAATCAAAAGTAAGTATCAAAAGTATCAAAAGTAACCATGACAAATAGGGTATAAGATATATAAACTCACGCTATTGTATTATCATATATGTTTGGTAATGGCTCAGCTTTCTCTGATTGTTCTACTGACTTGGAAACTGCATCATAGAAGCAGTAAGTCAGATCGCATCAAAAATAGTAGTGGCAGAACTCCAAAGTGACACCTTGTGGTTGTTTGTGTCAACTGCAGTTTGTGCCATTTCTGCTGAGAAAATGGGGTGCGTGATTCCTGAAGGAACCCGTCCAAACTTAACTGGGACCCACTGTAATTGTTGCCGAGAGTAATCCCAGCCTACGAATTCAATAACAAAATAATATAATAAAATAATAAAGCATAATTAAACATTACCTCGATTTAGGCTACTTGGGTATGGCTTAAGGCTTGACTACACGGTGGTAACGAAAATCGAAATCGAAATTTGCTGTCTACATTATTGTCAGTGTTGGGGTTAACGCAACAAGCAAATCAAAACAGTGGTGTGATAATTGAGCCAGTAGAGAAATAACTGTTCAGAATTAATCTGTAGCATTGGGTAGGCTTCTGCAGAAAACAATGTTGTTGCCGATTTAATACTATCTGGTGACGTTTTTAACAGGCTACGCAATAGAGGCTTAGACAACTATGACCCACGTTTTGGTTTCATAAATTAATTTGCCCTACTTCTTGACTGCAATGTAGTCAATTGACTGCTTGACATGTCATTTTTATTTTTCTGTACAATAAACAAATACATCTGCTTTATGCCACAGAATTACATTCATATTTGGAACTTACATAGTCCAATGCATCATTCCACTACGTTAGTGTTTCCCAAAACCATAGTAGCAACGAATGTTCGCAACCACTATCGTAAAGTTGTGTAGTTACAACTACACCTCTCGACCTGTGGTAGAATGCTAGAAGCATAGTTCCAGGGATCTTCAGGGATGTCAAAGACGTCACTGACGCTAGTTATTTGTTTGCAAATTAATAATTATAAATATATTTAGGTTTCTAATTGATATTTACACTTCTAACCACCATACATCCATATTTTAAAATGCCCAAGGCAGAAAATACATCAATTAAAAGTCAATTTGCAGCCATGTGCACGTAAGTAAAAGTCACACACTTGCAGATAATAATAAGGTGGTGCGCACTTTTTGACGAGTCAGCTGAGAATATGTAGCCTTTGATTTTCATGGGGGGGGGGGGTATGTGCAGGTGCCCGTTCATGTGCTACTAAATGTCATTAACCACCTTAGTCCAGACTACTGAAGTTTGGAAACTATCATGGTCCAAACTTACAGTACTATGTAAGTACGACAGTTTTGGGAAACAGTCGTAACTTACATGTTAGTTAGTTGAGCGATGCATCTTGTTAGTAAAAGCTAACCTCCGTGGTTATGCGGAAGCGCCCCCAGATCAGCTTGTAGGCCATTAGCAATCTGTTTATTTTATTTTATGAAGCCTACACAGTATATCACATGCCACATTCTCACTTTCAATAGACAGGTGCAATAGCCATTGGTCAAGTATTGAGTATAAATCAATTAAGATAGTACCCTATACAAAAAGTACTTCATACTATCATAAAAATTCATTAAAGCGAATAGCATTTTGCAACTTGACAAAACACTGGATTAAATATCGTAGGCACAGGAGAAAACTTGTACATCCATTGGCCCGTGGGAGATCACATGCCAGTTGCCTCTCCCTTCAGTATGATTTGTTAGGCTGTGAGCTTGTTTTAGCCAAAAAAAAAAACTATTGCAGATATCAATCGTCTTTGTTCATGGGTTTGGCCTCACAGCAGAGGCTTAGACAACTATGACCCACGTTTTGGTTTCATAATTTGCACTACTTATTGACTGCAATGTAGTCAATTGACTGCTTGACAGGTTATTTTTATTTTTCTGTACAATACACAAATACATCTGCTTTATGCATAGAATTATGCACTTGGATAGCCTATAGAGCGGGCACATTTTGGAGAGAGCATACGCAAGAATCTGTAGGCTATTTGTGGCTGGTTACCAGCAAACAATGTTTAATGCATTAACTCAAGACGTCAAACATTTTCTAAACAATACAGAAAGGATGCAGCAGGCAGCAAATGTAGAAGAGTCATTTCCAGTGGAAGAACAAAATGCTGAATGAAGCCCAAATTTATGAAGGCATATCTGGCAAGTTGTTATTTTTTGAAGACGTAAATGGTTGGGCTATAGGCCTAGTTTGCAAGAAGACATAAAGCGTGAGCATGCCACACTATCCACAGCTGTGGTAGCGGGGGGGTAGGAGGATTACTGTTAGCATGGGATTTATATAAAATTCTTCAACAGAAGGCCTGCCTTGAATGCAGGCTTGTGGTTTGCTCAGCCTACAGTAAGTAGGTCTAGGGAGTTAGGAGTCCTCTAGACTTCTTTTCAGCTATCTCAGAGGTGGAAAGTTGCGTTAGTTGGGGGTAGGGCCGGGTTAACAATTCATAGACCCTTGGGAACAAATGTCTAGTGGCCCCCCCCTGCCCCCCAGCCAACGTGAATCAGGCGGTCATTAATAGGCCTATCGTGAAGATTTGTATTGCCATTTAAGGCACGAGCGCATCTGAGGCCAAGCCTCACCAAGTAGCCCGTTTGTTTACAACTAACATTACATTTAATTAAACTGCTTATAGGCTATGCCGAAATAGTTTCAACATTTTGAATATCAGTGTCAGGTGAATTAGGAAATGCCTTATGGCTGAAAGCTGCTTGGGATCCCCCCTGTCAAGCAATAACCATACAAAAAGTTAAAACAGATGACATGATGCATCACTGACATGTCATAAATAATATAGCCTAGATATTCCAATATATTGAATACATGTGTTTATTTTAGAGGGGATATTCAAACGTCATTTTTGAGCAATTTTGACAGCCCTAGTCCACTGTAGGCTACGCCAATAGTCTATTAACACCTTTCACTAACCCCGGTGAGTGGGGGTCGCTATAATGCGTGTGAAATAGCACCATTGAGTAGCCTATGCGAAATAGCCTTAAAATCGTTCCGGTGTTGTGTGCCTTCTGGTTTCTCCACCTACTGGTTTCCTTGCGTGTGCATGCACTGCAGCAGTTGTCAGACATTCACAAACAAGTTGTTTTAGGCGGTTTGAAGGCGCTTTTCATCGCCATGGCTTTCGGCTACATTACAGCCTTTCGGACAAAAGACATGTAAAAATATATATTTTGAAAACTAGCATTAAACTGGATTCGATCCGCCAAAAGCAAACACAGCGTGACTCTCTCCCTCCTGATTCCCTACTCTTTGAGCCAACTAATATGTTACGCAAATCAATTAACTATTGTAGGCTACCATTAATTAATAATGTAGGCAACACCCAGGTAACATGTTGTCCAGGCTATCTGAAACAAGGGGTTGCCTCTCATCTACAACAACTGGTTACGTTGGGCTGCTACAGTCGTCAGTGCACTGTGCACAGTAGGCCTATGCTACTCTTTGTGGTTGATCAACTAAAAATAAAAGATGTATTTGGTGGTGACGTTATTGTAGCCTAGTAGACCTAAATTCTGAGAAATTAAATGGTACGAGAAACGATCTCTCCCCTGCGCATAAAGCTGTCTGCGTGTTGTAGGCTAGATTTGCGTGAGTTCTTTCTATCTGCTAATATACAATACTAATTGTATAATAATACAATACTAATAATACAATACTAAAATTGTATTAGGCCTATTTGTAATGGAAATGACCAGGGTGCGGTTTGTGAAAAAAAAAAAACAGGGGGGAAATAAATAAATAAATAAATAAAAATAAGTGAACAAACAATTCATAGCCTAGTAATTTCATGGCTTATAATAGCCTATATTAATTTTGCCACCTTTGTAACATTTACCTTTAGCTTAGTTTTAGTTGTGTATGACTTTAAACAGCGAGTGTGCTCTTTTGGTATAATGATCAGCTCCTCTTATGCAGGGTAGGTCTACGTTTTGACACGCATACAAATTCACCTTGTTCTTGCCCCATCTGAAATGACTCCTGAAATGACTCCTTCATCCATCCTAGCTGCCTCCATCCTTTCTGTATTTGTTGTGCAAAAAAACGTTGTATATGATGGCACTGAAGTCTTGAGTTAGTGAATTGGCTAACAGTGTTTGCTGGTAACCAAATAGCCTACACATTTTGTAGGCTAATCGCTGAATAGGCTACGTGCATTCTAGAATCTCTCCTGCAGATTTGCGTTCAGTAGCCAAGTGCGTAATATTGCAAAAGTTGAAAAAATAAATGTGTTTATTGTAGCCTACAGAAAATAAATAGCCTATCATGCTGTCAGTTAATTGGCTATGGTGCAGTGAAGAGTTTGGAGAGTGGCAAGTTATAGGGCAACATGAAGTTTTATGAAAATAATTTACGAACCAGAACATATGGGCCATGACCATGAAGCTTCTATTTCTTGCAGCTGTTAAAACACCCGCTATATAGGCCTAGTTTAAATACAAACCAACATTCATTTTGTCTTTATTTGTCTACTAGGCCTAGCCTACTGGCTGATTTATCAAACGAGTGCTTTCTTGTTCGTCCTCTGCAAACTACAGATGTTTCGGTAGAGAGCCATTGAATTGACATTCAGCAAATATCTCCTCACTTAATGTAAGTTCCTTTGGACATTAGGCCTATGTTTTACTCTACGTGGAGTTGTCCTCCAACTCAGTTGCATCAATTTTCTGATTTTGAAGGTTCTAAAATATGACGATATGCTTCACTGAATCCTTCTCTTTTTCTTTCATTTGTCCAGTTAACTTTTCCATTGAAACTAGCCATTTATGATTGGTTACACAGTCGACATTCTGAAATGTCCTACGCGATCAAGGCCAAATTAACCAGTCATCACGCAACCACTGTGTCAGCAGCATGAGTGCTGACGGTGACGGTACGTTTCTGACAGAGGTGGAAAAAGTACGAAAATATTGTACTCAAGTAAAAGTACCAATACCTTGATGAAATATTACTCAAGTACAAGTTAAAATACCGATCTGAAAATGTACTTAAGTAAAAGTAAAAAGTAGTTAATTTAAAATGTACTTTAAGTAAAAGTTACTTAGTTACTTTTTTTTTTTTTGGGGGTACCAGAACAACCAGTTTTACCAGAGACTTTCCAATGAGGAGATACAGCACTCAAAAAATCCTCCATAGTAATGCATGGGGTTAGTCAGTTGTCTACAAATATCACAACCCTTCCGTGGCAAAACGTTGACATGTGAATACATTGAGCCAATCATGTGGTGTGTTGTAAAATACATTGAGCCAATCATGTGGTGTGCTGTGAAGACATTGTGCCAATCATCTGTTGTGATCTCGCTGCTGGAGCAAGATTGGTGTCGTGAAGCCTTACGCACACCCATCTCTGCCGAAATAGATGCGATAAGTGCCCAAAAAGTGTTGCAATATGGCGCCCGGTGGAGGTACTTGCCTGAAAAGGACTTTGGTCCTAGCTCGAGTTGCTGCAGCCAGCAGCTAAGGCAGCCATGTTCATGCTCCCAGTGTGTAGCGCTGTAGCTGCAGCAACTCTATCTAGGTAAAACCGATTGTTTCAGTTTTGTTCATACCGACAGTACTCGGTGACATTGAGAAATGGAGATCTATGTGAAAAATCACCGGAGTTCTCCTTTAAGAGCAGTAGTTGATTATCAAAGTTAGTTGCACTCATCCTTGCGTCGCTTTGCAGTGAACAGTAATCCAGCACAACTGAAAAGCCCCTCACAGGCAGCTGAGGCAGGCAGGCCAATGTTGAGTTGCAGAGAGTTTTTTTTATATTTGGAAACGAGCAGAAGGTTCAGCAGATTAAAGGGCGTCAAACTGGGGGGGAAAGTGGGAAGTCCCCAATGGAGGAGAGGGCCCTTGAAAAGTGGAATACGGGGGGTACAACATTTTCACTAGGCATTAGTAATAACTCGGGTAATCCACACATAAAAAATCCAAACAACTCCATAAGTAGAGTCATGTGTAATGAAGTGGAATAACACAGGGAAAAAGTATTGAACAAGCTAAGAAAAAGCACTAAGGCAAGGAAAGGGAAGGAACGAGCTGGAATCTGTAAGTAGTTAGAGAGTAGTTATCCTTTCTATCTGTGCAAATTAATATAAGTTTGGTTAGTATATTGATGGGCTATAAAAAGGTTTTTCATTACCAAGGTGTCACACAAGAAACATTTCATGATGGATAAAAGCAAAAAGCTCTCCCAAGACCTTTGCAACCTTATTGTGGCAAAACATATCAATGAAACTGGTTACAGATGCATTTCAAAACTTCAGAATCTTCAGTAAGCAGCATGGGAGCCATTATCTGCAAGTGGAAGAAATATCACTGCCATGCAGGATATCCTCGCAATATTTCTGACCAGGGAGTCAGAAGGATAGTCGATTCCAAGAACCAAGGACCACTCGGAGAAAGCTCCAGAAAGACTTGAAGGCAGCCAATTCAATTAAATTCAATTAAACAGTTCTGGCAGTAACTAAAGATCAGGATTCACAAGAGGGACCCCTGGAATCTGTTTAGAACAATGGGCCAAAATCACACCTGATACTGTGACTAATACGTTTTGTCATACAGGAAATGTCTTGAAGCTGTCTTTACAAACAAAGGCTTTTCCACAAAGTATTGAAGAAATTTCAGTAGGCACGTTCAATACTTTTTTCCTGTGTCATTCCACTTTAATACACATAACTCTTATATATATATATATATATTTATTTTACCTGAATATTTTAACTTCATAAATGTCAAAAATAAATGTCAGACGAAATGTAAAGTTTGACTGACTGGATTTTTTTATACAAAACATAGTGAAAACTGTCTAAGGTCACTCTCACTCTCCCTTGCTAAAGAGCTAAATGGTTTAGTCCGCCTGCACGATTCATAAGGTAGTCCATCTTTTGTTTATTTAGTTGAGCATCGCTAGTAGTGGACCGCTAATTGTTGTCAAAGTCAAAGTCAGCTTTATTGTCAATTTCTTCACATGTTCCAGACATACAAAGAGATCGAAATTACGTTTCTCACTATCCCACGGTGAAGACAAGACATATTTTACCAATTTTAAGTCCACAGACAAACATAACATTCAAGTAAACAAAAAAGTAAGTAAATAAGTAAATAAGAGGGCACATATAATAATGAAAAAATAAGAGCAGCAAAATTTTGTTGAAATTGTGCATAGACAGTCAATAAAAAAAACTAGTGCAAAGTCAGGCCAATAAGAGGCTTGGGTAGTTCTGTTTGACCTGAGTAATAAAGAAAGTGGCATAGTGGTGCAAGTTATGTAAGAGCAGCAGAAGTGTTGTGTTTTCAGGACAACAACACCAAGTTGTAAAGTGTACAAGTGTGCAAGTGGAGTAGTGCAGGCGGCCATTGTGGGTCCAATGTCCAGGATGTTATGTAGCTGAGGGTGGAGGGGGGAGAGGAGGGAGAGAGTTCAGCATCCTTACAGCTTGGTGTATGAAGCTGTTGGTGAGTCTGGTAGTCTTGGGGGCGCAGGCTTCTGTACCTCTTCCCAGAGGGCAGTAGATCAAACAGATTGTGGCGGGGTGACTTGCATCACTCACAATTTTTGGTCGCCTTGGCGGGTGAGGTGGGTGGTGTAAATGTCCTTCAGGGAGGGGTGAAGCACCAATGATCCTTCCAGCTGTGTTCACTATGCGCTGCAGGGCTTTCCTGTTGTATTCAGTGCAGCTTCCGCCCCCACAGCGATACAGCTGGAGAGGATGCTCTCAATGGTGCCTCGGTAGAATGTGGTCATGATGGCTGGTGGAGCACTTGCTGCGCCTGAGTTTCACTTAGGAAGTACAGGCGGCGCTGAGCTCTCTTAGCCAGTGATGCAGTGTTGGTGGTCCAGGAGAGGTCTTCACTGATGTGCACCCCAGGAATTTGGTGCTGCTCGCTCTCTCCACCACAGCACCGTCGATGGTCAGTGGCAGGTGTTGGGTGTGACCTCTCCGGAAGTCAACAACAATCTCTTTGGTCTTGCTGACGTTCAGCAGGAGGTTGTTGTCCCTGCACCGCGTGGTCAGATGGTCGACCTCCAACCTGTATTGAGTCTAGAGTAAGCCCTTGGTGATGAGACCCACCAGAGTTGTGTCGTCCAGCAAATTTCACTATGTGATTGTTGCTGTAGGTTGCAGTGCAGTCATCGTCAGCAGGGTGAAGAGCAGCCGGACTGAGCACGCAGCCTTGGGGGCCCCTGTGCTCAGTGTGATGCTGCTTGAGGTATTGTTGCCAACCGCGTACTACTTGGGGCCTCTGACAGAGGAAGTCCAGTAGCCAGTTGCAGAGGTAGGTACTGAGTCCCAGTTTGTCGAGTTTGCAGATGAGTTGTTGTGGTATTATGGTGTTGAATGCAGAACTGAAGTCTATAAACAGCAATCTCACATATGAGTCTCTTTTTTTCCAGGTGGGTGAGGGCTGGGTGGAGGGCAGAGCAGATTGCATCCTCTGTAGACCGCTTGGCTCGGTATGCAAACTGGAAGGGGTCCAGGGTGGGGGGAGAATGGCTTTGATATGTGACATGACAAGCCGCTCAAAGCACTTCATGATGATGGGTGTCAGTGCCACAGGGCGGTAGTCATTGAAGCAGGATGGAGCAGTTTTCTTCGGCACAGGTATGATGGTGGCAGCTTTGAAACATGATGGGGCGATGGCTTGCTTCAGGGAAGTGTTAAAGATGTCTGTGAAGACATCCTTAAGCTCCCCCGCGCAGTCCTTCAGCGCCACGACCTGGGATGTTGTCTGGACCTGTTGCCCTACGGGTGTTGATAGCAGCAAGTGTCCTCTTCACGCTGTCGGCAGAGAGGCACAGGGGCTGCTCATGTAGAGGGGGATGGGTCTTCTGTGGGCAGGTGCTGTTTTGTGCTTCAAAGCGAGCAAAGAAGCGGTTCAGGTTGTTGAGCAGAGGGATGTTGCTCTCACAGCTCTGTGGCTGGGCTTGTAGTCCGTGAGGGCCTGAATGCCCTGCCATAGGCTTTGTGAGTTCCTGCTGTCTTTGAAGTGGGTGGTTATCTTGTGAGTGTATTCCTTTTTTGCTTCCTTGATGCCACGGGACAGGTTGGCTCTCGCTGTTTTCATGCCAGCTTCATCCCCAGCTCTGTAGGCTTTGTCTCTGGCCCTCAGCAGCCTGAGGACATCCCCTGTCAGCCATGGCTTCCAGTTAGCCCAGTGATGATGTCTTTTGTGTGGGTCACATCATCGATGCACTTGGTGATGTAAGAGGTTACAGTGTCTGTATACTCCTCTATGTCTGTCGGTTGTTGTAAGTGGCTGCCTGCTTAAACATTTCCCAGTCTGTTGTGTCAAAGCAGTCTTGAAGAGCATCGGAGGCTCCCTCAGGCCACACTTTTACCTGCTTACGAACCGGTTTGTTCGCTTTTACCCTTTGTCTGTATGCGGGCATTAGCATAACAGTGATATGGTCTGAAAGTCCAATGTGGGGGAGGGGGGTGGCTTTGTATGCTCCTTTGTGTGTAGTGTAGACCAGGTCCAGGATGTTATCTCCTCTTGTTGGAAAATCAACATGCTGGTGTAGCTTTGGAAGTACAGTTTTGAGATCAGCATGGTTAAAATCTCCAGTGAAGATGGTGAAACCGTCTGGGTGTGCCGTCTGTTGTTCACTGACAGCCTGGTACAGTTCACTAAGAGCCGCGTTCTTATCGCTGTTGTTGTTGGTAGGCGGGATGTATACTGCGACTAGCAGAATCGCAGTAATTTCCCTTGGCAGGTAAAAAAAAAGGCACTTTATGATCATAAACTCTGCCAGTGGTGAGCAGTGTTTGCATACTACTACAGTGTCCGGCACCATTCGTCACGGATGTAAACACAGATTCCTCCTCCTCGTGATTTACCTCCCTCTACAATGGCCCTGTCTGCTCGATAGCATGCTAGCTGCTCCAGTTGTACAGCAGAGTCATTTGTTGCGAATGTTGTCATTTAACCAAGTCTCAGTGAAGACGAGCACACAGCAGTTACTTACTGTCCGGTTCGTTGATCTCAGCAGTCGTATGTGATCCATTTTGTTGTCCAGTGATCGTACATTTGCCAGGAGAATGGATGGTATGGCTGGGCGAGTTGGGCTGGCCGCTAGCCTGGCCGGACGCCCTCAGCGCTTGCCCCTCTTCTGCTTCCCTCGCGACACCGCTTCCGGCGCTTTCTTTCGGGGGAGTAGCAGCGAGTCCGGTGTTGTTGCAGGCGGAGTAGTCCGAGTTCCTTTAGCCGCGTCTCTGTTGCAAAAGTCCAGAACGCTGCAAAACTTGCTTTTTGCAGATGTCAATTAAAAACTGCCTGCTGTACTTGTAGTACGTAGCGTAGTAAGACAAGGCGAACACGTAAAACTTTCGGACAAACACTTTTTAAGCGAACAAAACACCCGTGCGGTTGGGACAGAGAGAGGTCGCTATGCGTGTATGCGCAGCGCCGCCATCTTGTGCTGCTGGTGCAATGTCTTTCTCCAAGAAAGCCAAGTCAGGTTACTAAAAAGAGAGACATCAAAATGAGGGAAAACAACTGCTAATAAACTTCTTTCCAAAGAAAGGTGAGCATAAACGTCAAAACACAAAATCCCATGGTGTTTGCTTGAATATCTCTCCTATACATTGACTAATCTGTGGCAGGCCGCCACAAAATCAAAACCGGCCGTCACACAATAATGTTCTATGTTGTACTAATTTAGTAATTTAAAAATAATTCAATCACTTTCTTTGAGCTGAACTTTTTACGCAGCAGCCTTTCCTTGCCCCTCCCCACTTTCTCCTCTGCATGTGCATTTAACAAAACATAAAGGATTGTTGATGGATTGTTGTTGCCACATAGAAGCATTGCATAAAAGGTGGCGTGCTAAATTGCTAATCCAAATCATTGAATGGATGTGTTTGTTGTGAATTCGGTTTCATGTTCACGAAAGCTGGTAACATTTTGGCCTTGGCCTTATGGCCTCAGCCAAGGGTCCCTTGAGCTGAAAAAAATTGAAGGCCCCTGTACTTTATGGTAAATCAAAACCAGCCGCCACACAATAATGTTCTATGTTGTACTATTTAAATAATTTAAAAATAAATCAATCACTTTCATTCGACTAGGTTACTCATGCATGCTCTATTAATTTTATTGACTCTGACACTAAATGTTCATGTAAATGGACATTAAAATCCCAATGTAAATGGAACATTTTTCCAAGTTTCGCAACTGTTTGTCTCAAGGAGAAGTATGAACCTTTAATTTAACTGTGTTAAAATGGCAAGGGTTCCCTAACAAATGCCTTAAAGAGACAGGCACTCAATTAGACTACCACCCCAACCCCGTTGTCCAAGTCAGCCACTGCCACAAATTGAATCCAATTCTGTGAGAAACACTGAACATTCACACCCAACTTCTGTCATAGCTCATATTTTTAAAAGTGCGATTTGTAGGATTGATACCGAATGTTCTGTAGGCCAAAATCAAAACACTGGTGAACGTTCTCAAGACTACCAGACACGTGCCTCCTCTGGGTTGCCAGATGTAATGAAGACTTAGCTAACGTTAGTTGACCTGCAGCTGCTTTAACGTTTCTCCAACCATGACCCAGCTACACATTACGGAAACAGTGAAAACAAAAATACCTCTCTAACCAACGTAACATATTTAGCTGAAGTCAGCGATGCAGATGAAGTTTAGCCTAGGCTACCTGTTGTGAAGAAATATGGCCAGCTCTGCATCAGACTTGATATTCTTCGTTTGACGAAGGCGTCACCATATCAGGAAGCTCCTCCGATGTCCACTTAATTTGTTTCTTGTTTTAATTTTGGAAATTTGCCTGCCTCTCGAGGGCGTTCATGACTACAACTGACAGCTGTTGACAGTTGGCCTTTGCTAATTTGGCAACCCAAGTAGGAGGACGCAGCTAGCCCATGATTAATACGCTTATTCTAGAATTAATCGTTCAAAACATAAACTTAAAAAATTCCAAGAGATTCAGCCCGTAACTCATTTTTTTCATGGGTTTTACGGGGTTTTACGGGTTAGAGTAATGTTGTCAAGCCATTACTTCAATTCATCGTGTTTCCTTACTCTCTGACAACATATGGTGATCATTTTTTGAATGGTTACAGTTTATTTTCCATTATTTCCTACATACTGGACCTTTAAAATAAATCAGTGAAACAGTATCCTGATAAACAAGTAGCATTTTAATGCCTCCGTCATGTTTCATATTTGGTAAATAAACCACAGGGAAACGTTAACTTCTGTCATTGGTCAATTCCTCTGTAGCCTGACAAATCTTATCAGAAGGATTTTTAATTTTCAAGTGTTCACCCGTCTCAGCCGGTACAGCCAAACAAAATCTGTAGCTGCAAAACAGGAAGTAGGTCATATCTCAGGAATGCTTTCACATATCAATACCAAACTTGGTGCATAGACTCGGGACCCCATCCTGAGGACACACAGTGAATTTGGTGACATTCAACCACTATGGGGGCGCTAGAGTTACAGGAACTTAGCTCATATCTAAGCGACACTTTCATTTCTCAAAACAACACTTGGTACAGGGACTCGGGACTCCATTGTGAGGACACATATAATTTGGTGCCCTTTGACCTAGGGGTCGCTGCAACTAGCAAAAATGTGTTTTGGCATTTCGGATGTATGTTAATGCATGTAACCTTTGACCTCTATGCCCGATTTTGAATATTAGCCACTGTTAGAATTCTTTGATTATGCCAGGTTCAACGTAACATATTCCACTGTCGCTCACGTTAGTGACCGCACCAGAGCAAGCACACTTTCGCAGTTCCTCGGAAATGCAGTCTAGTTATATATGGTATTATTTTATGATCCCTAAACGTTTGATTGTTTTTAATGTTGTCATCACTTTACTTCATTCAACTGCGCTTGTATGTAGGCTCTGCCGTTCAGTTGTGGACGTTCGTAAATTGCAATAATGAGCGGAGTAAGGCAGAGAAAGCTGCAGTTTACACTATGGATTGAAAGTTTGATAAATACAATAGAAAATTGGGTCTGACAGCGTTCGCAATCTGCGGTTTGTCCATAGCACTGATAACGCTACGTTCGCAAATGTACCCTCTGGCCCAGAGTGTGGTGTCACTTATAGGCTACCAGAGACTGTTTTTGACTCACATCGTTGCAAATTTCGGTAACACTTTATAATAACTACACACAATTCATCATTTATTAAGCCTTTGTTACTTATTAGTTAATGTTTGTTCATCATTAGTAATTTATTGTTCATACATAATGTATCATCAGTAAAGCATGAGTTATAAATGGTTTGTTCATAGTAAATAAGCCTATATCTAAAATATTACATTATTGTATACATTATTGTTAATACTTAATACATTTTGCAATAATATGTTTTGATGATGTAATTTTTCCATTATTTAACCCATTATTTAATTTTATTATTATCACTTATTTGGGTTTTAGCTAGGCTACTGTTGGCCCTTACAGCTCAAGAAGGATGAGGATATAACTAATGTTAGGGGAGAAGCATTGCACATAAAATGGATTTATGTTTTTTTTTACATGCACATCATGTTATGTAATTTATCTGAACTTGATCAATTGATGATAATGAGACTGTTGCACTAGTTCACTAACCTGAATGTGAATGTAATCTTTACAACTCATTTGAAAATATGTTGCAAGGCATATAAAATCCTCACTTTAGATATGCTCACAAAATGTCATTAACTACCCACTTGTAACTCCTGAGTTAATCATGAATTATAGTAATAGGAAATGGTTTATAAAATATGTATCCTCACCCTAACTAATCATTGGTGCATGTGTATAGTAACAGCTGTTAAATAAAGGGAATATTATTTCACTAACAAATATTATTGCATAATTTATTAAGTATTAACAATAATTTTAGGGCTGTCAATCGATTAAAATAATACTCTGTGATTAATTAGATTAATCGCATATATAAATGAATCACATATATAATTTTTGTTGAGAAAGTATTTTAAATATTTAAATTCAAATGAATCATTGAATAATCAGCATTAGTGACATTCACGTTCAATAACTCTTTTATTATTATTTTCACTGTTCAAATAATGGCCATAATAATCTATGATAAGACCTAATATGCTGAGGAAATAAATTCAAAAGTGCTTCGGGAAGAAGTTTTTTTCACATACAAGGCATTTCAGTCCACAGATATAACCTAGGGGACACAATGAAAATAAATGAACACTCCCCTCAATGTCAACACTATTTCTTTCCATTGATGTGCGACTTTAGAGTTGACAAACTCCGGTGATATGCAAATTCCTTGCTGCAGACATTGCAGAGGACCTTATTTTAATCAACACTTTATTTTTGTCAACACCATCAGGCTGTTTTTTAAAAGTAAATGTTCCAATCAATGATCTAGGCAGCACATTTTCTTCTCTCTCCTTCATTTTACAGTAAAGGTTACTAACTAGAACGGCTCGGGGTCAATTTTTAATCAGTTATTTTTTCTCAAATTGATTAATCGAAATTAATCAGTTATTTTGACAGCCCTAAATAATTTATAAACATATTTTAGATATAGTCTTATTGACTATGAACAAATCATTTATAACTGTGTGTACAAATACTTTATTTATGAGAATTAACATAGGAGCAATGTTTTAGAAATGATGAACAAAGCATTTTGTAATAGTTTGCAACTGGTTTATAATGGGAAAATGATTTCGGTAACACTTTATTTTAATGTGTCGCTGTTACAGTGTACCTACCTAATTAGGTACAGTGGTACAACCTGTGTAACAACATGTACTATCAGGTACTGTCATTGTACTTGCATTATGTATTTGTGGGTACCTACATTTAGTTGTTGCATTGTAATACTGAGTGCTTTTACAAATCTTTGCCAATTTGCCTAAATTTTCATCAGAGGCTAAGAGCTGACCTGAGACCTGCTGGATGGGGTAAATCTGGCCATGATAGATTTGATATACAAACCATTCTTAGCTCCAGTCAAGGCCTCATTATTTTCAGTGTACATGTAACAGCTGTGCTGCTACAACCTTGTTACTATTTGATACAGTGGAATAAACCTATTAAGTGTACCAGTTAATTACTTACATGTACATATGACATGTATGTTATGTCTTCGACGTCTTGGAACAGGTCTACTAATTCACATGTACTGTGTGGTGTAACAGCAGACACGTTTCAACACATCAATTACAGGATGCATGACATCATTGACAGGATGTATATAATATGTACATGTAACTACTTAACTGGTACACTTTATTTTAATGGGTTTATTCCACTGTATCAAAAAGAAATAAATGTGTACCAACACAGTTGATACATGTACTACAGTATGTAGGGTAATGGCAGACATGTTCCAAGACACCAATGACACAACATACATGTAATATGTAATTGTAAGTACTTAACTGGTACACTTCATTTTAATGGGTTTATACCACTGTATCAAAGAGCAATAAGTGTGTACCAACACAGCTGATATATGTACTATGTAGTGAATTAGTAGACCTGTTCCAAGACATCGAAGACACAACATATGTCACATGTAAGTAATTAACTGGTACACTTAATAGGTTTATTCCACTGTATCAAAGAGTAACAAGAATTGTTTGTATATATAATCCATCATGGGCAGATTTACCCTATCCAGCAGGTCTCAGGTCAGCTCTTTGCCTCTGATGAAAATGTAGGCAAATTGGCAAAGTTTTGTAAAAGCACTCAGTATTACAATGTAACAACTATATGTAGGTACCCACAAATACATAATGCAAGTACAATGATAGTACCTGATAGTACATGTTGTTACACAGGTTGTACCACTGTACCTAATTAGGTAGGTACACTGTAACAGCGACACATAAAAATAAAGTGTTACCAACTGTGGAAATGCTTTATTGATGATAAATTATGTATGAACAAAAATTACTAATGATGAACAAACCATTAACTAATAAGTAACAAATGCTTAATAAATGATGAATTGTGTGTAGCTACAAAGTGTTACTGTGAATGGTAACACTCCATAATAAGGTGCCATAATAAATAGCAAACTAGTAATTACCTAACCCTTTGTTAATATTTGTTCATTGTTACTAAAATATTTATTTGCCACAAGTTAATAGTTTTTTCATCATTAATTAAATATTAGTTGTTAGCATAAAATCTGGATGTAAATGTTTTAACAAAAAATGTATTAATATTTGTTAATGGTTAACTTAATGTCTTTTTGGCACTAATTAAGTTATTTCTTACATCATTTAAATGTTAAATGTTTATTTACAAACTATATGTGAATAGAAAAGTTAATCACATATTATTATTTCTATCAGAAAGACTCAGGGAGGTACAATGAAAGTTAACACACGTTTTAATCCATCAAAGGATATACAAAAGGCATAAGCAACAATAAGACAGTCTTTGGCATAGGCCCCTTCCTCGGTCCAGGTCACCGAGTGTGCAGACCCTTTCAGATCCTGTCGGTATGAGACGGCAGGAGCCTACCCCCAAAGAATAAGAAATAAAGATACCCACCAGAATGCTTAGATGGTCATCCTCTCTGAAATAGAGCATAACAATATTAAACAGTGCATGTTGTATTATCCGTTTGAGCTTGGGAGATGAATCAGAGAAAGCAAGACAGACACATGAAGAATATACTATTAATAAAATAAACTGATGATTTGATGAGGATGATGATGGATTCAACCACCTGTGACTCAAATTCTATGATTGATTTAAAGTTATGGAAGGGAATTGAGCTTGCAGATGTTCAACCCTTTGAACAAGACTGCTTGAGTGACTAGTGCTTGCAGAAGCTTAGCTTAAGGGTTAACTAACAACGTGCAGGACGATGAGCTTGCAATTACAAATGCACAGGGTCAGTGCAGGGGATAGAGCCTGCAGTTGCAGATGCTCAGGGTCAGTGCAGCAGAATAGAGCTCGCAGTTGCAGATGCTCAGGGTTAGTGCAGCGGGATAGAGCTTGCAGTTGCAAATGCTCGGGGGACAATGAGCTTGCAGTTGCAGAAGCTCAGGTTAGTGCAGAAGAAATAGCGCTTGCAGTTAAAGAAGATTATGACCTGCACAAATGCGACCGAGCCAGTACGGGCACCAGAAACGAAGAGATGAGTAATATGATTAAATTTAGATAACCACCACCAGACATTTGCAAGAGGAAGTACATTGATTACAAAATGCTCATTACTGCTGAGTGAGTCTTTAATAATCAAGAACTCAGTAACCATACAGTCAATAGATTCTTGTGAGCCTTGTGACAAGCAAATGGAGTAGCTAGCTCTTAATTGATAAGCAAGTTGATGCAAAATATTACAGTTTGTGAACTCCATTTGTTATGGTTCAATGGTGAACAGAAGCTGCGAGGACAAGATGTACAGCAGATGAAAATTACAGACTACTGTCCATCCGGCAGAGGTAAAGCCATGTTAAAGAAAGCTAAATAGCACAACGTATAGGCCTACTACTAGGATAGAAATGTAAACGGCAAGGTTTAGATTAATGAATTAATTATGTTGACTTACCCAAAATAACAGCACGGTGTAGTGTCCATGACAGATTATATCCGATTTAAGTACGACCCCTAAATGTGATGACTTGTTTCCGTGAGCAAGCCGCATCCTGCAACGGAATGGAGCTAACGCAGATCCAAGGGCAAGATGAAAAGAGTGAGCCATGCTTTTGCACCTTGCTCTTGGAAAGGCCCCCCAAAATAAGATGAGCAGCATAGGTAACGTTAGCTAAACGAGACAGGAAAACATGATAGACATTGTCCATGGGTAATAAGTTCAGAGAGAAAAGGTATAGAGAAACAGATAGAAAGCTTGAGCACTCTCTGGTGAAAAGAAGAAAATGACCAGCATGGTCTGCAGCGATTGCAGCGAAGTCGAGGAGCTTGCACAAGCTCAGAGCTTTCGTAAGCTCGGTTCTTGCACGGCAAGAATGTAATGCAATGTGGTGCAAATCCCCGTGGAAAGTGCTTAATGATCGTTCGGTTCGATAACGATTGATGATTGCGATTTGATGATTGCGATTCGAGTCGACTGCCGAGTCGAGTTGCATATGTATGGTAGGATAAAAGAAATTAACTGTTGTGACGTGAGATTACCCGAGATTTTGCTTGCAGAAGCTAGACCAAGGGCGGCGGTGCGTAGTGACTAGAATGTATTAACACTTTATTCTGTGCCTAAAGTGCCGGCTGTGCGTAGTGACTGGAGAAGAGTGGCTCGGGTCCATCGTAATTAATATAATGCTTTAGCTGAGCCGAATAACCACCACCAGACCTTTGAAAGGTAGCTTACCTTAGTTGACGCTTGTGAGAGCTATTTGCCCATCTAGAAGGGCTTAAACCTGAGGTCTTACATAGGACTCGTAAGCCAACGAAGACCATCTCCCGAGCAACTTGATTGAGGATGAAGGTAATCCTAGAGCGGCTGCTGACGTTGCAGCGCCGATGCGAAAGGAATGGCCAGTATATTGGGAGGTTGAGAGCCCGCAGCTACCAACCGCTGTCGACAAGTGGATTCTGAACCATTGTTTAGACATAGATAACCCAGTGGGTAGAAGAAAGAGAGGTGCATTAGGAGAAGTGTGTGGGCGAAGTTTAAGATAGTTGATCATAGAAGTATAGGGACAGAAGAGTTATTTACTTCAGAATCTCTGATAATGACAAAGACCTGAGGTGTCCATTTTAGAATGTTTCAGAATTACACTATAGAAGTGGGAGGAGAAGAGGATGGCTGAGCAAGCCAGATCCTGAGAAGGGTGAAAAACCTGGCTGTCAGAACAAAATTCCCCAGAGCGCATGAACCCATAGAAAGCCATGAGGAACACATTCAAGGAGTGAATTGATAGGGAGTGAAAAGAGAGCCAGGGTTAACTAACCAGCGGCAGAACCTAAGGACACAACAGGACAAGACAAAATACAATCAACAGATACATAGCTGGAGTACACTAGCACTTATGGATGGTCGCTGAGGATGGTTTAGCATATAACTAAAATAAAGACAAGAGATGGAGGAGTAATCCTCATCATGCTGACTGGGTGAAAATGAGATTAAATGTGAAACAAAGCACTGCTTCAGAGCCAAGAGTAAGTGGGTGTTTAGAATATGTGAACCAGCATCACAGACCTTGTAAATTAAATAGTTAGAGTGAATTGGTAAAATATGTCTTAGAGTGAATTAGTAAAATATGTCTTGTCTTCACCGTGGGATAGTGAGAAACGTAATTTCGATCTCTTTGTATGTCTGGAACATGTGAAGAAATTGACAATAAAGCTGACTTTGACTTTGACTTTGGTGATGTAGACTAATAATTGCTGATTGATTTGATTATATGACGATTGAGAATTATGTGATTGAGATTCGAGGACATATGGATATTCGATAGTGAATTACAAAATCTAATGATTAAACATGTAAGTTCACTAATGCTGCTGCTCCTACTGTGGTGGGATAAATACATGAAGAGTAGGCTACAGGGTTAGCATATAGCTTAGATGAGGAGGTAAATAAGTTGACATCACATGACCTGGATTAAGTAAGACTAAATATGAACCAAAGCACTGTCCCTCGATGAACGTTTTGGCTATAGGCCTATGTGAACCAGCCCCGTATCCCTGCATGAAGTAGATAGTTACGGTGAGGGTCAGTACTCCACTGCCGACAGATGCATACCCTTAAATTAAAGAGAGAGAGGCATTTACATTAACGAAGAGGAGCTGCTCCTGAAATTGAAAGATTATTAAGATGTTAAGTAATGAAGAAATGGGAAGGAATGCCATCCCTGTGCTTGCGTCTGCCGTGACGTAATGGGAGATTACGAATGACGACAAGCAAAGTGCATTGTACTTGGAAAAAGTATAAGGGTGAGTGCAGTATTGGCCTGAAGGAGAGTTTGTGCCTGCTAGAGGTGTTGCTCTTTTGGCAAAGAAGAGTTAGAGGAAAGATCTTGTTCTAGTCCCTACAGCCTGAAGACCTGCAAGGAGGAATGGAGTGGTTAGAGAGGAGACATAGCATTTTCAAAAGGACCTAGCACGCAGGCAAATAAACAGCCATGATACATTACGTTGCCATTAGTTAAATCAACAAACACAATGGATGGGCCTACATATTATGTAGACACACAACCAATGACAGTAACAGACAATGACAGACAATAATGATCAGCCAGACATGAGATAATGAAAATAAGATTAATATGGCCTTCGGGTGCATCGGAAATATTATGGGTTAATGACATTAGTAGCCTACCGCCCTGCAGACAATACCAACAGCATCTCTGCGACTAACACTGCAGCCAAGAAGGAAGAGTACTTTTGTCCCTGTTGGCCTTCCATACATGACAGCCTGACCAGCGAGACAATTTGCCTAGGATGTGGACCTAGCAAAGCTGTATCATGGCAACTTTGGCAAGGAAACCATTGCGAGTGTCGATAACTGGAGTAGCCTAACTGAGTTTTTTAAAAGGTTCCGTACAGGTATGTTAACAGCGTAGCCTGATAAGTCTGACGGTTTTCGTCAGAAAAGTTTAGCAACCATATTTGCGTTGTTAGCGATACGACGTTAACCTCATTGAGCACTAGGATCTAACATGAGACTAGGGTGAAAGAGAACCTCCAAGCCGCGGAACTCTTTCCGTTGATAAGACCGGGCGGACAACCCGAACAGTGGCACAATTTGGCCTACCTTACTCTCCGACGTTTACTATGCTACATTAATGGAAACCCCCGAGACTTTGGTGAGATGCGTCCAACTCAGTTGAAGCGAACGTAAGATAGGCTAAGCTACTGGTCTGTGACTGCATCAATGTTAAAGTTGTGGCGAAGTGAATGACTAGCTACCCGTGCATGGATACGGAACATCGAAAATCGGCACCTGAAAGCAACAGGCAGGTGCAAAGTAAAGTGATTATAAAGGCTGATGCAGACTGGTGATTGGTCGGAAGTAATGAATGAATGAGTGACGCATGCATTGAGTCTTCCTGACAGAATTTACGCTAAAGCTTCCATTTATCTATTTGTTATAAACCGGGCTTCTGCCTATCCCATTATGAACCACTCCTCATGGATCCGTACAATAAAATGTGTTGCTTAATTAATATATTAGGAATATATAGCTATCAGTGTGGGGCCCCTTATAATAAAGTTGGTTAAGCTTAATTAATATATTAGTAATATAGTAATATACACAGATGGATTATAATATTATATCTACACAGATTAGTAATATAGACAGACAGACAAAGCTGTCGGAAAATCCTAGTACATCCGCACAGGTGAGGTCTAGATTTGGTCGCATTCTCAAGCCAGTTGACAGACTGATTCAAACTATGTCAAGACAAGATATTGTTCACACACATCTGTCTATGCAAGCTATCTGCAGGTCAGTGTTTCGGGTTTTTCATGATTAGACAGTTAGAGTTGAGGTCATACACACGTTTTGTAACATGGTTATGTGGTCCAAGCTTTTCTGATTAGCTTTATGGAGAATGTATGGAATTTATGGCTTTATGGTCTTGTGGGGTGTATAAGGAACCCTACTGCCAGTGGTTGGTTGTGTGAGAGTTTGCACACCTTTTCTTCCACTTCATCCTTATAGGATACCTTTGTGGTTGGCTGTCCTGTAATTGGTGACCCTCTGTCTAGTGTTTGAAAGTAGTGTACTTTTTGCCTTTGGAAGTACTATTTGGTTACTGCTTTTGGTTGGTGAAATTCAGGGGAGATGGATATAACAGAGTTAGAAATGTAGTTTAGTGTTTGTATGTGATTTTCGCCGTAATAAGCAGCTTTATTGAGATTGGTGTTTTGGAGCCCCCTTTGGAGAAACGGTATACTGCAGCTCTGCTGCGTTTTGTCCTTGTATTGTTGCCATAGCTGATCAGAAGCATTATGCTTTGCATTGGGTAGGTTCACTGTACAAAGCACTCCCCACTTTGTTTTAATTTTGTAACTGTAAAATGTTGTTTAAGTTGAAAACTTCGATATATCACCTGTATTATATTACTTTACATGTATTGTTAGGATTTGGGTGCAATTCTAGCAACAGAGAAAGTTTATTAATGTTTTCATTATGACCACGAGTTCATACACATTGAGTCTTACGTGACTAGCTGTAAACTCCGCTAGCAACTTTCCATGCATTTAGTGTAGTTTAGTTTAATTTCAATTTCAATGTAATTTATTGTGCTTATAGAGCGCCAAAACATTACACATGTATCATGGCGCTTTACAGAATGTAGGCAATCAGAGAAAAAGGAAAGAAAGGAAGAAAAGAAAATAAAGAGAGAGGCCCATGGGTAACAGGGGCGAGGAAAAACTCCCTAGAATTGGAGATACATATAGGAAGAAACCTCGAGCAGATCCACGACTCAAGGGCCTGACCCCTCTTCCTAGGGTCAATACAGGACAGTAAGGTCTGTATACATGACAAATGCATATGATAGTCAGGTGTAGAGAATAAGACATGGTGTTAAAAAGCACTTGAGCAGAAAGTTACAAGAGGTGGGGTGATTACGTATCTGGTTTGATAATTCATTAATCCTGATTTAGTGACAGAAAGTTCAAATAGTCCAGCATTGGATTTGTCCAGGGGAAGGGAGTTGTCATGGGGCATGTGGTGGGTCGGCAGACAGGCCAGAAATCCGGGCAGAATTGTCATAGGCAGGTGATGGGTCGCTAGGCTGTACGGGCCAGGAATCCAGATAGGGGGACAGTAATAGGGCAGTCGAGGATGGGACTTCAAGTGAGATGGGTGAGAGGAGGGCCAACACATGGATGGTTGATGACTGGTGATGATATACCTCACAAGTGAGGTACAGTAAAGGGAAAAAAAGAGAGATGTAGAGTGGGTTAGTATTACTGAAAATCAAAATGGGTAATGTCAATAAGTAATTAGTGGTACTATATATTGTTACAGAGAGGGAGAGTTGAGAGAGGAGAGGGGGGGGGTTGTACGGCGTGACACATGAAAAGTCCATGACAGCACTATGCTATAGCAGCATAACTAAGGCATGGTGAGGGGTAGTCGGCACCAGCGCAGGTATGGTCAGTGACCACCATCGCGACGCTGACTGGGGTGCCAGTCACACGAGGACTCAGCAGGGTGGTCCATTCCAAAAATCCCTGAGGTGGGTGAAGTTCCACACCGCACCATACCTAACTATGGGAGGCAGTAAAGAGGTATGTTTTAAGTCTAGACTTAAAAATAGGGAGGGTGCTAGTCGAATTGAGGAAAGAAGATGATTCCAGAGGAGGGGTGCGCAATAGCTGAAAGCTCTGCCTCCTACTGTAGTTTTTGAGATTCTTGGAATTACAAGAAGGCCAGTATTCTGTGATCGTAGCGGTCTAGGTGGGTTATATGGGACTAGGAGATCTTTAATATATTCTGGTGCCTGGCCATTAATGGCTTTGTATGTTAGAAGTAATATTTTGAAGTCAATGTGACTTTTAACAGGCAGCCAGTGTAGAGATGGTATAGGAATGATGCATGTAATATGGCCCATTCAACTACTTTGCTTATGCAGATGCTGTTTCATGTATGCCAGTGCCTGAAGGCATGTTTTGTTTGAACTTTTCCTAAAAGACTAAATGTGATGAGCCAGTTTTGGTCTCAGTCCCTTCACCGTCTGACTATATATGGCACACCAGGTCAAACCAAAAGTAACAAGCCTCGGTGTCATCTTAGATGCAGAGTTAAGTTTTAAGCCCCATATCAGTAAAGTTACTCAGACAGCCTATTTCCACTTGAGAAACATTGCCAAAGTGCGGCCCTTTTTAACTCAACAAGATGCAGAAAAACTAATTCACGCCTTTATCACTAGCAGGTTAGACTACTGCAATGCACTTTTCACTGGTCTTCCCAAAAAACATCTAAAGAAATTGGCACTCATACAGAACTCTGCGGCTAGACTTTTAACTAAGACTTAGAAGAGAGAACACATCACCCCTGTGTTGGCTGAACTGCACTGGCTCCCTATTTCCTATAGAATTGATTTTAAGGTTATGTTAATTACTTACAAAGCTCTGAATGGCATAGCACCTTCATATATCTCTGAGCTTTTAATATCTTATCAACCACAAAGGAAACTTAGATCATCCAATTCTAATCTTTTAATCGTGCCCAAAGTGCTCCACAAACAAAGTGGAGAAGCTGCGTTTATCCATTATGCCCCCAAACTATGGAACACCCTGCCTCTGTACATCAAGCAGGCGAGTTCAGTAAATATTTTTAAAAAAGATCTGAAAACATACCTGTACAGGAAAGCTTTTAGTTAACTCATCTTATCCTGTAGACTACATTTTCAGATTATTCTACATCTGCTACTACTGGAGGGCGCAGCCAGCCAGAAGCAGATGGGCTCCCCCTATTAAGTCAGGTTCTGCTCAAGGTTTCTTCCTGGAATATGGGAGTTTTTCCTTGCCACAGTTGCCATATGGCGTGCTTGTGGGGGTAAGAGGGTTAAGGCTGCCAGTCTTATGGCGCCATTTTCTATATTTTTGATATGTTGCTGAGTATATCATAAACAGCAAAGAAAAGTGATTGATAATGACTGACTGACTATTATTGTGTTACATGCTTCAAATGTAAAGCACTTTGAGCTGCATTCTGTGTATGAAAGGTGCTATACAAATAAAGCTTTATTATTATTATATTATTATTACTAATATATTAATAAAGCTTAACCAACTTTATTATAAGGGTCCCCCATACTGATAGTTATATATTACTAATATATTAATTAAGCTTAACCAACTTTATTATAAGGGGCCCTAGCCCTAGTATATAGCTTATAGCTATATACTACTAATATATTAATTAAGTTTAAACTTTATTGTAAGGGTCCTATGGGGGGTGGTTTATATTGGGATAGGCAGAAGCACAGTTGGATAACAATTAGTTAAATAATAATATGTAATTAACATTTCGGTAACGCTTTAGAATAACATGTGCTTATTAGGTATTAACAGTGCATAATAAGCACAATTTATTACTAAACAATTTATTACTAACAGTTAGTTAACTGTTGTTATCCTTTAATAACATTAACTAACGGTTTACATGCCGCTTGTAAGTGTTAATAAGCAGCCTTTTAAGTGACTTACAAGCATATTTGTTAACAGCTAACATGCAGCTTGTAAGTGTTAACAAGCAGCTTGTTAATGCTTGTTAATGTTGTATAAGACAAAGAGGTGGATAACTAATATGCTTATAAGACCTTTCTTATTTATTTGTAGTAAATTTTGCAGCCCCCCAATCTAAAGCGAAGACCATGTAGCCAATAGCTCCACAAGCCCAACCTTCTATCTCTACTGCATCTATCTATCTAGCTTGGTTTAGCTGTGCGAAATGCACCTTCAAAATTGCTGCAGTGAGCAGGAATTGAACCCTGGTCTCCTGAGTCATGGAGTGATTTGCTACTAACTGAGCTAAACTAGGCTACTTTACTGTAACAGTATTGACGAAATTGTTCATTTTGTTCACAGCTATGCGCTGACAAGTGACTAGCAGTTGAGGAGCTTTGCTTAAACTTAATATACTGTTGCAAGTTCACTTGAGTATAAACTATCCACTTTAACTAATGTCAGTAATGTTATTCATCTAGTTGTCATTTTAAAGAAATTACACTTCTCCATTTAAAATGTTACCTTAGATAGGCGGCTAGCTAACTCACTAGCAACTGGACAGTAACTGACAGTAGCATGCTCTGATATTAAGTTATTTTGTTTACAAATTTTCAACAAATCCAGAGAGACATAATGACCAATTTTTGGTAAAATCTCCCATTGACATTGATGCAGCAACAGACCACAAATGTTCGCCTCTGTTCAAGGCAAAGGTTTCAAATCGATCTTGAACATTAAGCCTATGTTTTGCGACATTGAACGCACCCACTTGTCGTCTTTAACTCTCAGTTGCTATGTAACCAAACTATAAACAAAGCTGGCATAATATCAAAGATCCTTGATTAACCCCCTCTGATAATATCTTTGGACTGCTGACAAACTGACTGTTCACTGAACAAAGATTATGGAAATGAAACGCCACTTTTTTTTTTTATCAGCAACATATTTGTAAAAGGCATAACTGGTATGATATAGAACATTAACAGAATATAGAATCAAGATGATCATTACATTCAAAGACAGGAACGTGGCTCAGTCAGTAGCACTTCACTCTTTGCCACAGGAGACCGGGGTTTAATTCCTGCTCGCTGCAGCAATTTTGAAGGTGCATTTCTCACAGCTTAAACAAACTAGATAGATGCAGTAGATATATAGAGATAGAAGGTTGGGCTTGTAGAATAGGCTACATGGTCCTCGCTTTAGATTGGTGGGCTGCAAAATGTATGGGCTTACCTGTTTTATTTTGAAACAGGTGTGGGCAGAGGGAACAGGTGAACAGCATATGTAGTCTGAAGAGAGCCAGAATGTATGCTGGAAGCCTGAGACAGAGTAGATACTTTAAAAGTTTATGGATAGACAGTGGGAATGTGCCTTATATCCTTGTAGAATGGAGAGACACAGAGAGAGGCCTATTTGAGCAGAAAGCATTTGATACAGGTGCAGTCAGTTAAATTGGCTCTTTGAGGGGGCCTAGTTGAGCAGCTGGCAGTTGATACAGGTGCAAATCAGTTTAATTAGCCCATTGTGATGTCATAGATAGATAGATAGATAGATAGATAGATAGATAGATAATTTATTGATCCCCAAGGGGAAATTCAAGTCATGGTGCCAATGCAAAGTCTATGGGGAAAAATAAGCTTGATTTTTGTTAATATCTCAAAAAGCTTACAAAAACGAAAAATGCATTCCTCAAGTGTCCTTTTCAAGACCTATGTTACAAAGTTTGAACAAAGTTTCTACGTGAAACGGTTGAAGCTGAATTAGAGGCAGAAATTTGGTGGTAAGAATAACTAGAAAATGTAATTCCGAGGAATTACCAGTGCATGAAAATGCAAAACATATATTAACATCAAATGCGAAACAAACTTTTATTATGAAACAGTTGTGGGCAGAGGAAACAGTTGGCGGGAGTCATAGTTGATGACAACCGACAGTTGGAATGGCTGAACAGTTAAATAGTTGAATAGTTTAAATAGTTAAATTATTTAAAAGGGAATTATTGAAGTGAGGACTTTTACACACATCCTCTACATACTTACAGCACACTGCCCCCACCTACGCACACACACACACACACACACACACACACACACACACACACACACACACACACACACACACACACACACAGTCACTGCTCCACTCCCCTCCCGCCCACACACACATCTTCACTGTCATCACTCACATACATCATACATACAGTACTCTGCTTGCAATAGTAAGTCCCTTCACCATACTTGCAGTACACTGCCCCCCACTCTCCCCTACATACACAGCACATTATTTCATCAGGAAGCTTCTCCAACACACATCCCCAACATACTTACAGCACACTGCAGCCCCCCTCCCCCCCAACATACTTACAGCACACTGCAGCCCCCCTCCCCCCCAATACACAGCACATTGTCTCATGAGGAAGCTTCTCCAACACACATATTGCACACTGCCCTATCCCTACATACACAGCACACTATCCCATCTCCCTTGTCATCCCCCCAACACACACACCAAGACCCCTGGCAGTTGGGTTAGCCCCTTGAGCCGTGGATCTGCCCAAGGTTTCTTCCTTGGTAAGGGAGTTTTTCCTTGCCCCTGTTGCTCTTGGTGCTCCTTGTTGGTGCCCCCCCCCCAATCTCAATCCTCCCCCACCTTTCTTATGCAGCCCTTGCCACTTAATCTTGCCCCCATAAATGCACAAATAGGCTGACACCAGACATAATTTCACTGCATTTCTTACTTCCAGTAACTATATGCATGTGACAATAAACTTCCTTGTATCCTTTTATAAACTTGTATCCTTTTATTTTGAAACAGTTGTGGGCAGAGGAAACGGTTGGCAGGAGTTTGAGAAGAGAGACACAGAGAATAGGTTCCATTGAAGTTGCTGCAGTCAGTGAGAGAGCACAGGTGCAGTTGATTGCATTCTAAGTCATTAATTGGCTCTGTGAGGGGGCCTAGTTGAGCAGCTGTCAGTTGATACAGGTACAAATCAGTTTGATTAGCCCATTGTGATGTCATAGTGCCAATGCAAAGTCTATGGGGAAAAATAAGCTTGATTTAAGTTTATATCTCAAAAAGTATAAAGTTTACAAAAACGAAAAATACATTCCTCAACGATTGAGGCGGTTGAAGCTGAATTAGACGCAGAAATTTGGTGGGAATAATAATAATAAGAAGAAGAAGACTCTGGATAACAGAACAGTGCATTTTCATGCGCTGTAAATATAATACAAAAGTGCATAAATAGATAGATAGATAGATAGATACTTTATTGATCCCCAAAGGGAAACTCAAGGTCTCAGTAGTAGAGAGTGACAATTTTTCGTGACTCCGGCGAGTCACGGTATTCCCGCGGGAGTCCTGCAGTACGGGAGTCAATTTCACTGTTGGTAACGTGATAGGGACGGGATAGAGCAGAAGGGCACCCAAAGATTGCAAGGCATTTCTAGAAAAGAGAACCACTTACAACTCACAATACGTTTGTTGATTGGCTACTGCTAGCCGCAGAGTAGCCTATCAGAGCAATTCAAAGCAGCTGCCCTGTTCACAAGCCAATCAATCAGTGGGAGCCCTGTCCAGATCTCCCTCCACAGAGCTTCATAACATCCCATACCTTCTTCATGTTGTTCTCCTGCAACTTCTGTTCCACCTTCCTTCTGTAGTCCTCCTTAGCCTCTTTCAGCTTGACTTTGAGTTCCCCCTGTACGCACCTCAGCTCTGCCATGTCCCCCTCTCTAAACACCATCTTTTTCCTGTTGAGAAGGGTCTTGACATTGCTGTTTATCCAAGGCTTGTTGTTCTCGTGGGAACAACAATGTCCATACAGAAGTTCAGGTAGTGCAGTTGTGCAATGTGTGACCTCCTTTAACACGCCAGTCAGTCTCAAAACAGTCTCTCAGAGCCTCATCCACTTCAGGTGTCCACTTCCTGAAGGTGCGTGTGGCAACCGGTAGCCTCTGTACTTTGGGCTTGTACAATGGCTGAAAATGAATGAGGTTGTGGTCTGACTTTCCCAGTGGGGGGAGGGGGGTGGTGCTGTATGCATCCCTCACGTTTGCATACAACTCTATTGTCTATTGTCCTGTTTTTCCTAGTTGGGCAGTCAAGAAACTGGTAGAAATTTGTGAGGGTGGAATCCAGTGTTATGTGATTCCAGAGATCGCAAAAAAGGCATTAGTGTGTTGAGTTTGGAGCCTTGCAATTGTAGAGTGGATGACGTTACGTGCTGTGTCCGGGAGGGCTCGCGCCGGAATGTATGTGGTTTTGACTTGACGTGCATGCGTCACTGATTCGACCCAAAGCGGCAACCATCAAAAGAGTTATGATAATATGTCCAGATAAAATGTCCAGATTGTGGGTTTTCATGAGTTTTCAATCGTCATCTATTTCAGTTCTATTCATCATAGAGTTCCCAAAATAGCACATAAGGTGTGTTAGAGTGTCTATTTTCATAATTTCATTTCATAATTAAAAAAAAAGCTAAAAGCGCAATATTGCATTTTGGCACTCAACGCATGGGAACAAAAAACGCAATATTGTGTTTTTGGCACTCAAAGTGTTGAGGGAGATTTGGCCGAATGAAGTTTGAATAAATTAGAGGGGGACTAGGCCTTTGAATTAATGTATCTCCCTCAATTTTAGTCACAGACAAATGGTTTGGTAACGCTTTATAATAACTACACACAATTCATCATTTATTAAGCCTTTGTTACTTATTAGTTAATGGTTTGTTCATCATTAGTAATTTCTTGTTCATACATAAATTATCAGTAAAGCATTTGTTCACACAATTATAAATGGTTTGTTCATAGTAAATAAGCCTATCCAAAAATATTTTTGGAAGTACATGATTTATACTTAATAAGTAATGAAACAACCACTTATAATGAAATCATTTTCTTATTAAAAACAAGTTGCAAACTATTACAAAATGCTTTGTTCATCATTTGTAAAGCATTGTTCCTATGGTAATTCTCATAAATAAAGTATTTGTACACACAGTTATAAATTGTTTGTTCATAGTAAATAAGCCTATATGTAAAATATGTTTATGAATTACTGTTAATACTTAATAAATTATGCAATATACACATGCACTAATGATTAGTTAGGGTGAGGATACATATTTTATAAACCACTTCCTAATACTATAATTCATGATTAACTCAGGGGTTACAAGTGGTTAGTTAATGATATTGTGTGAGCTTATCTAATGTGAGGACTTTCTATGCCTTGCAACACATTTTCCAAATGAGTTGTAAAGATTACATTCACATTCATTTAGCAGACAAGCGACGTACAATTAAATTGAAGGCCATTGACATAACAGTGAAAGCCGGGAATCGAACCCCCCACTTTTCAGGCTACTGCATGCTAGTCCAGCTCCTTATCCACTACACTACCTTAGCCCAGATAGAAACCCCTACAACGAGTTTCTGTTTTCTTCTACTACACACTGTTATTAAACATCTGTAAACTATTATTAAATGCTGTATTCTTCATTTGTAAAGCATTATTCCTACATTAATTCTCATCTGTAAATCATGTTTACACACAGTATATATAATATATAATATACACAATATATTATATTTTTGAATTGACTGTTTTAATACCACTGGGCAGAGGTAGTGTAGTGGATAGGGAGCCGGGTTAACATGCAGTAACCCATAAAGTTGGGGGTTCAAACCCTGGCGTCCACCAATATGGCCTTGCCCTTTAATTTCATTGACATGTGTAAGTCGCTTTGGGTGAAAGTGTCGGCTAAATGAATAAATGCAAGTGTAAACTTTATAACTCATTTGTAAATATGTTGCAAGGCATAAAATGTCCTCACTTTAGATGAGCTCACAAAATATCATTAACTAACCACTTGTAACTCCTGAGTTAATTATGAATTATAGTATTAGGAAGTGGTTTATAAAATATGTATCCTCACCCTAACTAATCATTAGTGCATGTGTATGTAACAACTGTTAAATAATGGAAATATTACTTAATCAAAAACATATTATTGCATTTATTAACAATAATGTATAAACATATTTAAGATATAGGCTTATTTACTATGAACAAACTATTTATAACTGTGTGAACAAATGCTTTACTGATGATAAATTAGAAATTACTAATGATGAACAAACCATTAACTAATAAGTAACAAAGGCTTAATAAATGATGAATTGTGTGTAGTTATTATAAAGTGTTACCACTGGTTTTCACATCATTGTAAAGCTCTTTCCCAGCTCTACATTTGATGAAAATACCAAAATTAACAGTAATCATATTACAAGTGATTGTTATCCAAATTGAATACCAAAAAAACTATATTTTAAAATGTGTGATTTTTTTGGTAAAGTTAGCTCGTACCATCATCAACATCTCAAGAAAGTTTGGTATTTGGTTTTCGTTTTGTTGCCGAGATATCATGTATCGTGTATTATGGTTAAATTTTTCATGGCTGGGTGATTGTTTTCTTTTTCAAAGTAGCTTTTGACTTTGTTCACTTTATATCATGTGCTGTTGTGTTTACATAGCCATGTGCTAATTTTCCTTGTGTCTCTATCTCCACCCCTCACCTGAATCTGATTATTGGCCTGCTCATTGCTTCTCCTGTGCCTCATTGTGTTTATTAAGAGCCACTTTCTTTAAGATTCAGGCATGAGACCTACAGTGGGTCCCAGTTAAGTTTGGACGGGTTCCTTCATGAATCACGCACCCCATTTTCTCAGCAGAAATGGCACAAACTGCAGTTGACACAAACAACCACAATGTGTCACTTGACACTCCGACCACAAGGGAGTTCTGCCACTACTATGTTTGATGCGACTTGACTTAACTGCTTCCATGACGCAGTGAGCCATTACCAAACATATGATAATACAATAGCGTGAGTTTATATATCTTATACACTATTTGTCATGGTTACTTATAGATTTGATAGTGTAACGATAAGCGCATGAGACTTTCAGCGGGGGCACGGGAACTTAAATAGATCATGGTAGTTTAAGCTTACACTTAAACAGACAAAACATTTAATATGAAAATGTAGATGCAATTGTTGTAAAATGGTGCAGTTCCTTTAAGAAAGCCCCGTGCGCAGGGATGGAAAGAGAGAAAGCGAGAGGGGATGTGTGTTAGAACTTAGAACGTAAGTTCTAAGAAAGTAGACGTGCTGTTGAGACTGGATCGAGTCATATTCAAAATAATGCAAAAAATAAATTTGCAGATAAAACCAATTATCCTCATTCATTGCAACCGCAGCATGCCTGCTTGCCGACGTTCAAACGAAAAAGATATCAAAGCACCTTTTGCGTTTGAATGTAGCACCATTTTTTTTTAAACAGCTGGACAAATGATTTAGCTAATTGATTATAGCCTGCACACCAGCAATTGTTGAACATTTACCTGTACAAGACAGTAGCCCAGCCTAACAAGCATGTTGCATGTTGTAGGCCTACTGTAGAAATTTCACTTAAATTGCAACCGCAACATGCCTGTTTGCTGACGTTCAAACGACAACGAAAAATATATCAATGCAACAAGAGAGACACGGAGTTCAGACTCATATTGCTCCTCATAACCATCTATTAAAAAAGTGCTTTTTCTTTTCTTTTTGAGCACGTCCGAATCCCAGGACATAACGCACTGGACCTTATAATAGGCTCGAGATATAATTCCAAAAGGGACAGATAGGGGCCTACTGCACTTAAAACTTAAAAAGATTGAATGAAGCTTCCCGAAATTTGAAATTGCGATCAGTGACTGGCATCGGGTGAAGCTTTTCGAAGTTGAACAGGCTATTAAAAACTATTTGCGCACCTCAATGTCACAGGGGAGACTGGGCTCTCCTTTCTATGAATTGAAAAAGATGTTATGCTACCTGCAAACTGGCCTATGATTTCATTGCTGAGTTCATTGCGGCAAAGCAAGACAATGTTTTTTCAGAGTCAGGATATTGCGAGTCATTTATTTGTCCAATGTTAGCCTACAGACCAGTTTCCATAGTGCACATCTTATCAACAGTTTGAATGTCGTGTGTGTTTCTGCTCATTGACAAAATACCGTTCAGCACAATGATTCATGCCAAATTAATTTCCCCTGTTAAAGTGTTCGCCTTTGTTACGCTATTTGGTTTCGTGATGTAGCCTATGATAAACACCATATGGCCAAATATGTGACTCAGCTAATGTTATAGGCTATACAATTTCCCCTCTTAAAGACAAGCTGGTGTAGCTTATTAGACTAGGCTACTAAAATGCACCGACGGTAGCCTTGGCTATGTGTAAAGTAAGCTATTGCATGATTTTAATGCACGTAAGTTCATGCATCTGTCAAGTTCGCACAGGGCCTCGCACCCCCTTGCGACGGCCCTGCAGCTCCTCCTAAGACAGCGAGGAAAAAGTTAAAATACGCGAAAAAACCCGGGAAAAGTTGACAGGTTTGTTTCGGTCCCGGGGATTATTTGTGAAATTGTGCAAACGACAGCCTTTTCAAGGCATATCAAGGAAGGTGTCGTAGCATGCAAGCTCCCAAATTGACCCAGTAGCCTACAGAACCCAGGTAGCATTCTGACGTTGGCCCAACGTTAAATTTGGTTGGCTAGGTTGGGCTGACCTATGCAACGTATGCCCAACGTTGGGCCAACGTTGGTGGAGTTGGCTGTGTTTGGCTGACCTATGCAACGTATGCCCAACGTTGGGCCAACGTTGGTGGAGTTGGCTGTGTTTGGCTGACCTATGCAACGTATGCCCAACGTTGGTTATGCCTTAAGGCATCAATAAATTGTTGGGACTGGGGAGGGTCATGCGTTTTTTCTCAATCACTTTGGAGGGTCATAGAAAAATGTCTTGCGAGGGAGGGTCCGCGTCTTTTTGACTAAGCTCCCCAAAACTCCTCCGGTAGCCCCTTAAATAAATAACGAACAGTCCCTAATTGATTATAGCCTGTAGGCCTACACCAGCAATTGTTGAACATTTACCTGTACAGGACATTGACAGTAGCCCAGCCTAAAAAGCAGATGTTGCAAAAGAGATCAAAAGACGCAATTAATCAGAAATAAATAATGTAATCTGCATCGCTTTATTTAACAAACTGCAAGCAACAAGAGGGTTGAGTTCGCTGTTAGGCCAAACCCAAGAGCAGAGCCTATCTGTTAAGGCGCTTGATGGGCTATATGGTAACGAGCTGTGCGCGCCTGGAAAGACAATAGAAGATGCTTTCAGGGGGTCGTTTCTAGAAAAGTTAGCAACGACGTTGCTCAACCACCATGGTACGACGCAACTTGCGACTAAACAACGACACTGTTACACCTGTTTCCAGAAAGCATCGTACCTGTGTCGCAATTAAGCTACCTCCGGCGTTCGAACACCATAGTTCCAACAACGTTGTTGATGATGCAGCGATACATATCATTGGTGGAAACAGTGGCAACGTGTAATACCCCACCCCCTAGAAATGTTCTGTCACGGCCTATGTCGACATGTTTCTAATTTAAACCGAGTGATTAATGCTGGTATTGTCATTGCCATCAGCCAAAACCTAAACCTATTGCAAGCATATAAAACAGTTAACTTAAGCAGACCAATATGAGTCATTATTTGTGTTAAATATCTATGTGTTAGAAAAAAATATATAGCCTGGACAAATATCTGGGTATCCCATAGGTTATCAACTGTCACCATTGGCTTAACGGCAGCGTTGGTGCACTCTTGGCCTTCGGGCGAGTTAAGCATCCTATCTCTTCTTTTCATCTCTGAGTAAGAGTAGGCCTACGAGACACAACAATAGGTTTTGACCATACATATTTATGTATATAGTTACTCTACATCGAGAGACCATAGGTACAATACATCAGTCAAAAACAATTGAATCTACGTGTCACACTAGTTCACCTGCAGGTAGCGAGAAGCAAGAGGACAATCTCACATCATAAGAAAATCGAACCTACAACGTTGGGATAATAAGTCATCTGCTTTAGCCACTACACCATTTAACACTGCTGTTGTTAGGGACTGTGAATATTATAATACTAAAAGCAAGGCGATACTTTAACATAAATAGCAAGAATGAGCCCATTCTTTATTGTGTTTACATGTGATGAATCAGATTTTAGTGTGCAAAATAGCCTACATTTAATGGTCATAATAATGTGATGAAAAGCAGACAAAAATGCAATCAAGTTATTAAACGAGACGTTGCCAGAATAGTTTGACATTATCTTTGCTAAGTGAAGGCTATATTTTATTAGGCCTATGAGGTAAAAAGCAGAGAAAGCAACATGTGGTTTAGTCTGTAGCCTACTGCATCAAAATCTAAGCCTACACATTTCCTCTCTTTCTTACTCGACTTCTTTCTTATCTTCAAACGTGTTCTTGACACCGCGAGAAATTATTGCATGGTGCAACAATCTAATCTTAAAATAATTACAATTATGTATGTCTCTGTGTAGTATATAACCTACTTGGGATGCTTACATGCAGATGTCAAAGTGTTTCTATTTTCGTATTGATGTGAATTAATGTGTAGATCCGAAGTTTAAATGGTAGGCCTATAGCTGTGACATGCAGTCACCTGACATCACCGTCAAATCAGAGGATATTTCAGAACTATTAGCGTGGACAGCTCCCTTAAGAGCATCTTAAGAGCAGTGCATGCTTGCGGCGTTCTGAGCATGTTAGGAAACAGTCGGAAAAACCAAACGAACGATCGTAAGATGAATCGTAGAAAACCCTCTTAAGAGCGTGTCTCCGTCGTTATCGGGGAAGTGCACCATGCAATAATTTTTCGCGGTGCCACTTAAGAACACGTTTGAAGATAAGAAAGAAGTCGAGTAAGAAAGAGAGGAAATGTGTGCGCTTAGATTTTTGATGCAGTAGGCTACAGACTAAACCACATGTTGCTTTCTCTGCTTTTTACCTCATAGGCCTAATAAAATATTCACTTAGCAAAGATAATGTCAAACTATTCTGGCAACGTCTCGTTTCATAACATGATTGCATTTTTGTCCGCTTTTCATCACATTATTATGACCATTAAATGTAGGCTATTTTGCACGCTGAAATCTGATTCATCACAGGTAAACACAATAAAGAATGGGAACGTAAATTGGATTATGTATTCTAAGTTCTAATTCCTCTGTATGTCCTGTTGGTGACCTCAATGAGAAGTACTGTTAAGGCGCTCTTAGCCCGGTAACGAGTACTCTGGAGCACTTTCAGAGATCACGAAAGTGTTTTCCACGATGCTCTTAAGCTCACGATGGTTTCCGGGAAACAGTCGGCAAATCTTAAGACGTTCGTAAGAGGGACTTTACGACGCTCTTAGGCTTAAGATGCTTTCGGGGAAGTGGGCCCTGATCGGTCTCAGGTGTGTTGGGATATCGTGTGTTTGAGGGGTGGAGTTTCCCCGTGTATCGTGTGTTTGAGGGGTGGAGTTTCCCGTGACTGCAGCCATCTCAGGGGAATGTAGCGCCCCTCCAGAACGCAGCCTCTCGTGACATCACACTATATATATATATATATATATGTGTGGACTAAGCTATAGAACTGCTCTGTAATCCCCTACCATTTTTATCTGTAACATTATATTTATTAGATCCATCACAATGTTTTTTTTTACAGTTAATGGCTTTGGTGGCAAGTACTTTAGTTGACTTGGTGAAAAATCTACGGGCTTTTGCAGGAATCCTTGTGGTGAGTAAATTGAATTGTCCTATTTCCATGTTTTGACAGGTTATCTTCCTTAATTAGAACTACAGAAAAAAGATAAAAGTATGACCAATAATTATTGGTTGATTATAATGTAATGATCTGAGCCTAGCTGTTCATGACTGTGCTCCCATGATGCTGTTCGGTTGATGTGTTATGTTGAATGTTAATGTTAACCATGCAAGTTACCAATGTTGTGCGTCCTGGCTGTCGTGTTTATGTTTATAGTTGATTACAGTGTTCATAACCGGGTCTAACTAGTGTGTGTTGTAGATACAGCCTCACATAGATGTTTAGTGCTGGAGCATAAGGGCCAGGTCTGGCCCGGCATTATGCGTTCGTGTGTTTTGGTGCGTAACCAATAAAGACCATTCTAAGACTGTGCAGTTTGTTACAATAATATACATCTGTATGGACAGTATATATTAACATTGTTGAATTACTTTCTTAGACGGTCCTTATGTGTTTTAACCTATGGGTAGAGCCGTGATTAAATTACAGGAGAATACGGTTTCAAAGTTTGATCGTCATTTTAATGAACTCATTTAAAATAATTTTGAATAACAACAAGTAGGTTTTAAAGGAAAATAAACTAAACTGTTTACAATTATAGAAAGAAAACGTTATCTTATTTGGTTCCTGAGATATGCCTCTTATTTATGGATAGACACACCCTACTGAATTTCTGAAAATGCCACTATTTCATTTTAAAAAAATCAAATCAAATCAAATCAAATCAAATGTTTATTTGTCACATACAGGTAGCCTATAAATGCAGTGAAATGCTTGTTCCACTGACTCCAAGACTGTGCAAAGGATATATATAAAAGGGAGAAGAAAAAGAAAGAAAGTGCAAAGTGTTTAGGCTATGCTGGTGCTCCAGCTACAATCCTCATTTAGAATCCTGATAGCCTGGGGGTAAAAACTTTTCCGCATTCTCTCCGTGTTGGACTTCAGGCAGTGGTAATGTTTCCCAGACATTTCCGGCATTCCTGAGAATTCTGCTTGGGCAGATTGGTTCCGTGAAAAAGTTGTCATCTCTTATCTTCTACACAGGACACATTCTCACCTATACAAGGGGAAAAGTGCTGTGAGAATCATGTTTTTTGATTTCTCAAGTGCTTTTAACACCATCCAACCCCTCAGACTGGGAGACAAGCTCTTGCAGATGGGTGTGGACGCTTACCTGGTAACCTGGATTACAGATTACCTGACCGAGCAACCACAGTTCGTCAGACTGAAGAACTGTCTCTCTGACACTATGATCAGCAGCATCGGAGCGCCACAGGGAACTGTGCTCTCTCCAGTCCTTTTCACCCTGTGCACATCTGACTTCTGCTACAACACCGAGTGATGCCACATGCAGACGTTTTCTGATGATACTGCAATTGTGGGGTGTATCAGGGACGAGCAGGAGGAGGAGTACAGGAGCCTGGTGGAGGACTTTGTGCAATGATGCAAACTCAATCACCTTCAACTCAACACTTCAAAGACCAAGGAGATGGTGGTGGATTTCCGCAGGTCCAAGCCCGCTCTGCTACCAGTCTCCATTCATGGGGTCAATGTGGAGGTGTTAAGCACCTACAAGTATCTGGGTCTCCACCTGGACAATGAACTGGACTGGTCAGCCAACACTGACGCACTCTACAAGAAAGGGCAGAGCAGGCTGTACTTCCTGAGGAGGCTGCGGTCCTTCAATGTGTGCAGCAAGCTCCTCAGGATGTTCTACCAGTCTGTTGTTGCCAGCGTCCTCTTCTATGCAGTGGTATGCTGGGAGGAAGCACAAAGGATAAGGATGCTGGGCGACTTGACAGGCTGGTAAGGAAAGCTGGCTCTGTAGTGGGAGCTGAACTGGAGTGCATCACTTCAATATCTGACAAAAGGACAATATCTGACTTTTGTCCCTAGGGCCATTGAACTGTTCAATGCTTCACTTAAGGGAAGTGGCGAGATAGACTTCTCCACATAGTCTGTCTGCCTCTCCACCCTCTCCATGTTTGTGTACTGTCTATCCACTAGCCACTTTTTACCACTGTCTTACTGCTTCACTGTTTGCGTGCTATATTAGCACATTTGCATAACCCCTCCCTCCTTCCCACAGCCAGATTGTGGCCACACTTATACCTTTACTTAATATAGTTATATATATATATACAGTATATATGTACATATATAGTTTTTCTATAGTTTTTTTTTATATTACCATGCCTACTCTCTTATACGTCCATATTTATTTTATGCTGGTCTCTAGACTTTATTCTTGCACTGTCGCACTGTTGGAGTTACTCATTTGCACCATCACCATGACACTCACTCTCACAGAGCACCTTACCTTACTATGCACAGAGCATCACAGGCTCAGTCCCTGCCTCAGTCATTGCAAGCGCCTCATGCTTAATCACCCACTATGTGGATACTGTTTTAGACTTGATTTAGATTTAGTGTTATTTAGTATAATTTGTATTTTAGTATATTCTTTATCTTCTACTGTCCTTATTGCTTAGTTGTGTTTTTTTTATATTATACTTTTAATTACTTTTTCTGCTGTTAGTGAATGTTGTGTGGGATGTCTGTATGCTACTGAGACCTTGAATTTCCCCTTGGGGATCAATAAAGTATCTATCTATTTATCTATCTATCTATCTATCTATCTTAGTTAACTTCATTCAACTGCGCTTGTGATTGAAGTATGTCATTCAGTTGTTAACGTCCGTAAATTGTGGTAGGGGGCAGAGAAAGGCGCTGTTTACCCGATGAACTGCAGGTTTGATAAATATAACGTTGACATAAGTGTCATAGTATGCGGTTTCTGTGGGTTGGCCATGGCGCTGATAACACTGTGTTCGCAAATGTGTATGCATCTGGCTCTCAGACTATTAACATTAATAACACTCAGAGTTTCAGAGAAACCTCGTAGAGCTGTAACTCTCAAGCCATAAAGAACAAGGTGTTACACTCTGACTATGCCCGATCTGTCTATTCTGTTATAGTAACAGGGCAACTACTTCACAGAATTCCCTTTTACAAACTAAGCAGGGCTGTGCAGAGACCTTTTGAGGGGCAGGGGCTCAAATTCAAAGAAGGGCACATGGATTTATTAACAACAAAATTATTCATACCCCTGGCAAATATTGATTTAATGTTGATTTTCTCTTTATCAATATGCTTTATTTATTGGGGCAGCCATGGCCTACTGGTTAGCGCTTTTGACTTGTAACCGGAGGGTTGCCGGTTCGAAACCCGACCAGTAGGAACGGCTGAAGTGCCATTGAGCAAGGCACCTAAGCCCTTTCTGCTCCCCGAGCGCCACTGTAGCAGGCAGTTCACTGCGTCGGGATCAGTGTGTGCTTGACTGTGTGTTCACTGTGTGCTGAGTGTGGATCAAAAGAGTATATCTACTTATACTTATATTTATACTCATGGGCGTAGATTTAGGGTGGGACGCTAAGGACAAGTCCTAATCAAAATTTTAAGATGACAAAATTGTCCCCACCAATCTTTTAGCGAACTTATATGTGCTGCTGATCATTCCGACAGCCAGCACGACAGTACGAGAAACATCGTCATTTGATTGGCTAAAAAAACGAGGGGAAAGGGTTATCTGACACGCACGCTACACGCACGGAGAGTGTCAAAGCACAGGCTAATTTGCACTGGCAGTCAAGCGAGCAGGTGTGTCAACGACAACGGTAAGTTACCAGGGCTGTCTGCCAATACATACCCCATAAAAGGCCAAATTCCCTTTGCCCTTCAGCATGTACATGTTTGCCCCTGTTTGTGGTTTGTAGATCAGTTATGCCACCCAAGAAGAAAAAAGGGGACATACAGTGGGCATCGCTTTCAAATGGCCACTTCAGTCGCGCATTACGAGGCGTGAAGCTGCGTGAAGCTTTAGTACCACTTTCAGCCACTGTGCGTCGCTCTGCCACTGTACATCGCTCTGCCTGCCGCCCCTTCTGAAAAAGCTCGATTTACCTCGATTTAGGCTACTTGGGTATGGCTTAAGGCTTGACTACACGGTGGTAACGGAAATCGAAATTTGCTGTCTACATTATTGTCAGTGTTGGGTTAACGAACTTCACGCAAATCAAAACAGTGGTGTGATAATTGAGCCAGTAGAGAAATAACTGTTCAGAATTAATCTGTAGCCTTGGGTAGGCTTCTGCGGCGTTTTTAACAGGCTCGCTATAGAGGCTTAGACAACTATGACCCACGTTTTGGTTTCGTAAATTAATTTGCCCTACTTCTTGACTGCAATGTAGTCAATTGACTGCTTGACATGTCATTTTTATTTTTCTGTACAATAAACAAATACATCTGCTTTATGCCGCAGAATTACATTCATATTTGGAACTTACATAGTCCAATGCATCGTTCCACTACGTTAGTGTTTCCCAAAACCATAGTAGCAACGAACGTTCGCAACCACTATCGTAAAGTTGTGTAGTTACAACTACACCTCTCGACCTGTGGTAGAATGCTAGTAGAAGCATAGTTCCAGGGATCTTCATGTCAAAGACGTCACTGACGCCAGTTATTTGTTTGCAAATTAATAATTATAAATATATTTAGGTTTCTAATTGACATTTACACTTCTAACCACCATACATCCATATTTTAAAATGCCCAAGGCATTAAAAGTCAATTTGCAGCCATGTGCACGTAGCCTTTGATTTTCATGGAGGGGGGGGGGGTCCTTATTAGTTTACGCAAACCAAGCCAAGAAGGCTGATTCTGATTTTGATAATATGATCTGCACAAAAGATAAACTTAGGTAAACAACGATGTCAATATTGTTGTCAAAATCTTAACCCAGATTCGAACTCTTGGACAGGGGACTGGTAACTGCTATGCAACGGTGGCTGTCATCTGCTGGCCTTAACGCAATGCGCCACAGAAGTATGTGCAGGTGCCCGTTCACGTGCTACTAAACGTCATTAACCACCTTAGTCCAGACTACTGAAGTTTGGAAACTATCATGGTCCAAACTTACAGTACTATGTAAGTACGACAGTTTTGGGAAACAGTCGTAACTTACATGTTGGTTAGTTGAACGATGCATCCTGTTAGTAAAAAGCTAACCTCCGTAGTTGTACGGGAAACACACCCTAGATCAGCTTGTAGGCCATTAGCAATCTGTTTATTTTAGTTTATGAAGCCTACACAGTAGATCACATGCCACTTTCAATAGACAGATGCAATAGCCATTGGTCAAGTATTGAGTATAAAGCAATTAAGATAGTACCCTATACAAAAAGTACTTAATCATAAAAATTTGTTAAAACGAATAGCATTTTGCAACTTGACAAAACACTGGATTAAATATCGTAGGCACAGGAGAAAACTTGTACATCCATTGGCCCGTGGGGAGATCACATGCCAGTTGCCTCTCCCTTCAGTGCTATGACTCGTTCGGCTGTGAGCTTGTTTCGCCAAAAAAAAAACTACTGCAGATATCAATGCGTCTTTGTTCATGGGTTTGGCCTCACAGCAGAGGCTTAGACAACTATGACAATGTTTAATGCATTAACTCAAGACGTCAAACATTTTCTAAACAATACAAACAGAAAGGATGAAGCAGGCAGCAAATGTAGAAGAGTCATTTCCAGTGGAAGAACAAAATGCTGAATGAAGCCCAAAGATATGAAGGCATATCTGGCAAGTTGTTATTTTTTGAAGACATAAATGGTTGGGCTATGCAGTATATAGGCCTAGTTTGCACGAAGGAGACATAAAGCGTGAGCATGCCACACTATCCACAGCTGTGGTAGCGGGGGGTAGGAGGATTACTGTTAGCGCAGGATTTATATAAAATTCTTCAACAGAAGGCCTGCCGCGAGTGCAGGCTTGCCCAAGAAAAGGCCTGTGGTTTGCGCAGCCTACAGTAAGTAGGTCTTAGTGAGTTAGGAGTCCTCTAGACTTCTTTTCAGCTGTCTCAGAGGTGGAAAGTTGCGTTCGTTGGGGGCAGGGCCGGATTAACAATTCATAGACCCTTGGGAACAAATGTCTGATGGCCCCCTCCTGCCCCCAGCCAGCGTGAATCGGGTGGTCAGTTAATAGGCCTATCGTGAAGATTTGTATTGCCATTTAAGGCACGAAGCATCTGTGAGGCCAAGCCTCACCAAGTAGCCCGTTTGTTTACAACTAACATTACATTTAATTAAACTGCTTATAGGCTATGCCGAAATAGTTTCAACATTTTGAATATCAGTGTCGGGTGAATTAGGAAATGCCTTATGGCTAAAAGCTGCTTGGGATCCCCCCTGTCAAGCAATAACCATACAAAAAGTTAAAAACAGATCTGACAGAACAGTCACTGACATAATGCGCAAATAATATAGCCTAGATATTCCAATATATTCGAATACATGTGTTTATTTTAGAGGGGATATTCGAACGTCATTTTTTAGCAATTTTGACAGCCCTAGTCCACTCTAGGCTATGCCAATCGTCTATTAACACCTTCCACCTAACCCCGGTGAGTGGGGGTCGCTATAATGCGTGTGAAATAGCATTGAGTACCCTATGCGAAATAGCCTTAAAATCGTTCCGGTGTTGTGTGCCTTCTAGTTTCTCCACCTACTAGTTTCCTTGCGCGTGCATGCGATGCAGCAGTTGTCAGACATTCACAAACAAGTTGTTTTAGGCGGTTTGAAGTCGCTTTTCATACGCCATGAGCGCTCGGCAACATTACAGCTACTCGGACCAAAGACATGTAAAAAATATGTTTTGAAAACTAGCATTAAACTGGATTCGATCCCGCAAAAGCAACACACGCGTGACTCTCTCTATCCTGATTCCCTACTCTTTGAGCCAACTAATATGTTACGTGAATCAATTAACTATTGTAGGCTACCATTAATTAATAACGTAGGCAACACCCAGGTAACATGTTGTCCAGGCTATCTGAAACAAGGGGTTGCCTCTCATCTACAACCACTGGTTACCTTGGGCTGCTACAGTCGTCAGTGCACTGTGCACAGTAGGCCTATGCTACTCTTTGTGGTTGATCAACTAAAAATAAAAGATGTATTTGGTGATGACGTTATTGTAGGCCTAGTAGACCTAAATTCTTAGAAATTAAATGGTACGAGAAACGATCTACATAGCGCACCAGACCGCGATGTCTTCAAGGGTTGAATGAAGGGAGTTTGCAAAAATTTGTGTATTTTTCAAGTCAATAAACATTCTTAATTTTCGAATGTCTTCGTCAGGGAACATCTGACTTTTAAAAACCATAGGCCTGGTAGTCGCTCAGACAAGGAGTTATAAGATAAAGGCAATACCATTTGTGTCACCTAATGCAGTTCAGTGAATTAGCAAGATACCATCAGAAGGCAACAATCATAAAGCACAGTGTGTGCGCGTGCTCTCTCCCCTGCGCACAAAGCTGTCTGCGTGTTGTAGGCAAGATTTGCATGAGTTCTTTCTATCTACTTTACTTTTGTGAGTTGCGACCACCTAGGCTAGGTTATAGACGTTCTATGAGGTACCAGTGTTTAGCTGTGTCACAAAACAATAAGCTTTGTCAGACTACTTTTAAAGTGATATTCAGGGCTATATACATTTTAAACATTCGGGGCTGAAGACCCGACAAAGCCTTGCGTTAATTCTTCAGGTGGGAAGTGTCAGGAATTTTCATACGAGAGACGCTGTCATTGGTGGTTAGTATATGAAGTAGGGAATTGACAGCAACATATCCAATCACATTATGAGAGATGTTGAATTTAACATAAACTGCTATGTTTGATTTTAAATGAATGTAAATTTAGCCGGGACTGTAAGCTGGCACACGTGGGTGCTCGATGTTTTCAGTGGGTGCCCGAGAGACGGAGCACCCACGGTATCGGGCGCCTATGACAAGCGTATCTGGCGGTTGCATCCATTACAAACAAACATGCAATGTGAACGTCTGGGATTGGGAGAGCACTAAATGCTCTTCTGAATAAGCACTAAGTCAAGCCTTTAAATGAAAAACACTCTTTAATAATCAAAGAAATAAACGCTAATGAAGTAAACTTGTGACCATCAAAAATAGTTTATCGCCTGTAACTCCGTGATAACAGGACGTAACAGGAAGGCATTTGGCTTAGCAACGGAGGTTAATATGCTCTATATTTTGTCCAAATGATGTCTGTCTATCATCGTTGCACTCGGAGAAAACCAGAATCTTTAATTTGTCCCTGCGTTTCTTCTCACGGCTGCAAAGCGGGATTCACTCGCCGTTAACCAAATATTTCTTTATTAGGGCAGGGCAGGCATATTTCTGGCTATTAAATTATTTCTAAACCAGTCTGCTAAAGTCTGTAGTGAAGTCTGTGTAGGGTTTTCCAGCTCCATTTCTTTTTACGAGACACCCTGCTCACTTGAGACCTCTGCCGGTTGTTGCAGCGTCGTTGCAGCGTCACTGGAAAAATACAAATTAAAGTCGCGTGATCCCGCGCGCGGACCGTGAGGGAAGCTGGCCAAGTCGAAGCACTGCCCACTGTACAAAGCTTTTTCATTATGCAGAGAGTACTAAGTAGGCAAAATAACTAGCCATACAAACTGGCAACTGGCGACCAGGCTTTCAAATGCGGATTTTACTGTGTAAAATAACATTAGCTGTTAGGATATTACCCAGGATATTGTCACAGCTAAACCTAGCTTCTGTAATCTTTTAAACAAAGTTAGAAGTCATGTTGAATAAGGATGTGCCGCACGGACAGTCGCAATAGCAAAGAATAGAAGTCACCATTACTGACTGTTAATAGGGCTGCCAATCTTGCAGTCGCAATAAACTATGGATCCGAGACATTCTTCTGTTCCTATATTCTGTTTATGTAGGATAATGTATTTGTGAATGTAGCCTGCACAATGCAAAGAAATAAAAAAGGTGCATTTCCATACTCATAGAAATGAACATTTCGAGACACCATATCTCTTCTATGATCCCGTCCCAGAAAGATTTTGACTTGTTAGTTTTGTAACTAACAAGTTTTCAAAAATAATTCAGTGGAAATGCATGGATTCCAGTTGCTGCTACTGGAAGAAACTGGAATCCATGCATTTCCACTGAATTATTTTTAGAATCTGATCCCTTATCATAGCTGTTCATTCTTACTCGTTGCTCGACTTATCGTGACTAAATTCAAGATGGCTGCAAACGTTAAACTTCGTGAAGATACTGTCTGTATAAATTGTCTTGTAAGTAAACTACCAGTGCTTTTCAAAGTTCTCAATGTCTGGTTTTAAATGTCAGGGCCCTCGGAAGTCTACCAATGAAGTGTGGAGATACATTGAGCCTCGTAAATGGGTGTAAAACAGTGATTTATTTGCATGGCTAGCCCGATGCCGAAGCACCACTATTGAAAAAGCTGTTGGTAGCAAACACTCGACTCCGTCGTTTTCAATGGGAGGGCACTGATGCAAATTGAACTTTTTTTTCAGTTGGGTCCCCATCGTACTGTGCAAACTCGCACTTAACTTTGTGACGTTAGCCATCGAACTGAATCTTGTAACTCAGGAGAGTGAAGGATCACCGCACACTGGTGGGATTTCTTTGCTGATTTTATTTAGTGGTGAACAACGCGTTTCGCCTATGCTTCATCAGGTTCACTCTTAATCTCCACCAGGTCACATGACCATACCAATTAGCCTGAAAATGCAATGTGCAAATACTAATGTGCAAAAATGCAATGTGCAAATACCAAAGACTTTGATAGAAATGAAATTGAATATTGTTGAATGCATAGCAATGTAAATTCCAAATGTATATATATTTAGGTTTTGGGCATTGTTGTGGGTAATGTATGGACTATGGATGTACTGTGATGTATGTGGGCTTGGTTATGAGGACTTTGGACTGGATTGTATGGAAGACCAGGTTGTGAATTGGGTGGTACCTTGTGCTAATTGGTATGGTCATGTGACCTGGTGAATCACCTATATCACCTGTCGGTGGCATGTGGAGATTAAGAGTGAACCTGATGAAGCATAGGCGAAACGCGTTGTTCACTAAATAAAATCAGCAAAGAAATCCCACCAGTATGCGGTGATCCTTCACTCTCCTGTCTATCAATTGATGACTGCACCTCACCAGCACCTGGAAGGCTGTGCACGGGAATTTCATCCTCTTTTGAATCTTGTGACTCGTATGATAGATGGTTCACACACAAATTCTTCTCACACTTCCTTCGCCTCCGAGTCATCTGTATTATTATTAATAGCATCCTCACAAGTGATATCAAGTCGTGTTAATGTTGAAACTACCAGACATGATCATCTTCAAACACAGTCATGGTAAAACAAAACAAAAAAGTTATAGTCTAGAAGCTAATCTTCTTTCCACTTTTCCAACCTACGGTCAATCCATCGAAAACCAACATTCTTACGGGTAGTCGAGTCTGTTTTGCCTTGTATTGTTTATGTAGATAATACAGAAGCTACAATGTCGGCACATGATATATGTTATATGAAGTTATGGTATTTCAAAAAAATCCTTAAATGAATGGGCTTCTATGGGGGTTAGCCGAGAGATTGGGCCCAGTTTCCCGATAAGACGGAGACACGCTCTTAAGAGGGTTTTCTACGATTCATCTTACGATCGTTTGTTTGGTTTTTCGGACTGTTTCCCGAACATGCTCGTAGCGTGAGCAGCTCTTAAGATGCTCTTAAGGGGAGCTGTCCACGTTAATAGTTCTGAAATATCCTCTAATTTGATGGTGATGTCAGGTGACTGCACGTCACAGCTATAGGCCTACCGTTTAAACTTAAACTTAATTATTCACATCAATACAAAAATAGAAACACGTTGACATCTGCATGTAAGCATTCCAAGTAGATTATATACCACACACAGACATAAATAATTGTAATTATTTAAGATTAGATTGTTGCACCATGCAATATTTTTTCGCGGTGTCACTTAAGAACACGTTTGAAGATAAGAAAGAAGTCGAGTAAGAAAGTGAGGAAATGTGTAGGCTTAGATTTGATGCAGTACAGACTAAACCACATGTTGCTTTCTCTGCTTTTTACCTCATAGGCCTAATAAAATATAGCCTTAACTTAGCAAAGATAATGGCAAACTATTCTGGCAACGTCTCGTTTCATAACTTGATTGCATTTTAGTCCGCTTTTCATCACATTATTATAACCATTAAATGTAGGCTATGCTATTTAATTTGCACGCTAAAATCTGATTAATCACAGGTAAAGCAGGATTTGCAGGATATCCCCCTCTGCTGGAGAAATTGTGCATTATGCTATTTCAAACTGTGGAAAAAGGTAACGATAAAGCACATGGATTTGTTTACAAGCTAGCAAAACGGTTAGCATAAGTTCGGCAGACAATGTGGATGTTACAAGGTAAGAAACACGATTTAAAACGAGTTTCTTGTTTCTCACTTCTCTTTCCGGGACGGTAGTCTCAATGTTGCAAGGTTGGTTTTCCGCCTGGGGACGCTAGGGGCAGCGGGAAAAGTCACCATTTTCACCGGAACAGGTCATTTAACAATCCAAATGATTTCTAAATGGGTTTATTACGTTGAAATAGTTGCCAAGTTCCCCTTGAAGACGTTTGTAAGAGGGAATTTACGACGCTCTTAGGCTTAAGATGCTTTCGGGGAACTGAGCCCTGTGCCAGTGACAAATTGTTGAATAGAACGTCTGCTAGTCTGTTAGTTTCTTTACACTGTGTTATTAATCTTATATTAATATCAAAAATTCCATTAGGTATTGTTTTTAGGATAAAGAGACTTACCTAGCGCTCTCTTGAAATATTATTTTGACTTAATTTAAGAAGACTTTATTGAGACAAATTTGCACAAAAACACACTGGCGGCCAAATGTGCTTGTTTTTAGGACAAATGTGCTTGTTTTCAGGATGAGACGTCTTAAAATAAGTCAAACTCTTCTTAAATTAACTCAAATGATTTACGAGAAAGCACTAGGTAAGTTTTTTGATCTTGATATAAGATTAATAAAACGTTTTGTTAGATAAGCAGTTTTGCAGTGTAACAACTTGGGCTTTAATGTTACATGTCACTGCAAAACAAAAGTAAACAGACAAACACCGTGACAAAGGCAACACACAATAGAACTGAAACTCCAGTAGAACTGAGTTGATACCCAGTCAGAGTATGCAACATCTGCGCTGTTTCAAATTTTATTATGTACACGACAAGCTTCGCAACACACCAACAGACAGAAATTGTGTCACTTTTACGGCATAATTTATTGAGCGACACTTTTCACCAGGACTAAAAATTGGCCTTAAGTGAGTCCAATTTCATCTGTAATCAAAAAGTGTTGACATTTCCTGTTAACTGGTTGCTTCTCCTTTCTCTTGTAGGTGGTTTACTATGTTTATGCTGTTCTTGGGATTTGGCTGTTCCAAGGGGCTATATCTCCACCCGCCAATGACAGGTACTTTAATGTCTGATGAGTATATGGAGACATGGCTTTGATTGAATTTAGTCAAAGTTATGTTAATTCAAGTGTAAAGTACAGTGGAACCCCATACTCGCGGACTCAGGAGCCACGGTTTCAGTTACTTGCGGGTCATTATGACGAAAATATTGAGTGGATAATTTTGAAAACAAATCATCACCTTCTGCACCTTCTCACTTTACTTATGTGTCTTTTTTGTTTATCTCATTTCTCATGTACCGTAATTTCCCAACTATTAGCCACGGCTTATACATTGATTTTGCAAAATGTCTTCAGCTATGAGATTAATACACGGGGGTAGTTACTGTAAAATGGTATTAATATGGTTTTGTTTATTTTAGCTGTCCTGCGGCTTATACACAATACACAGGAAATTACTGTAAATCTGTCCTTGACTCCACCTTCCAGAATTTAAATAACCAAAAATTAGAATCTAACCAAGTGTTATTAATATTATATTAATATCAAAAAATCTCTTTAGAGGGGATGCATAGACTTAAATGGAGGTCTGTGACATCATAATAGAACCAGCTGCGCTCGTTAAGTGGTTCCCAGAGTACTGCTCTACTAAGGCAAAAGACCATAACGTACCATGTAGTGTATACCTGTAGTGTATACCTGTATTAATCTATCTACAAAAAAATTGAACTCAAATTTGACCTTTGACCCTTTTTTGGAAGTTACTGTATTCTGCCTTAGTATTGCCCACAAAATGACAATCTGTCATACTAAGGCAAAATACCTTAACTTCTATTTTATAGCACAGTGTTATGATAACAATGATAACTTTCACTTAAAATTGAAGCAATATTAACCCTATTGGACTCACTATGATAAAATGGCTTCACATTTATCAACATCATATGAAAATGATGAATGAGAGTGTTTTGATGTTTTAATATATATAAAGCATATTTTTCTGTTTGGATATGAGGCACTAATTTAGACTCATTGGCTTGTTTATTTCGATAACCAGCCTAGAACAGCAAAAATATTTCAGAATCATCCCATTGTAGCATCTTAATGTCTGCTGAAAAGTTTCAGTGAAAACATAGGAATTCATTTTTCTTGGGATTTTACTTACAGTATTTGCATTATTATCATGAAATCAGGAATACATTTTGATGATGTGTGTAGGTCTTTTCAAAAATTATGATTAAACACTGTAGGCCTATACATTTTCCTGGATAGAATGGAAACTTAACCAAATGCAGATGATAAAACAAAGTTCTCCCACACAAATTAGGTAGATTAGGATGTGCTTGGTTGCCTTTATTTTGTCATTTTATATTACTGCAATTTAAAGCTGCCTGCTTTGCAACTAGCTTTAATTTCCCCACTAACCCGCAGCTACACTAAACTTTAGGATTGCATTGATACTAGAATCGACAGCCTGTAACAACTTGGGAGTTTTGACTAGCCGGCAGCAAGTTTTAAAACTTCGTGGCAGATTTAATGGATTTTTTCTTTCGGCCGGTTGTTTGGTATGGATTTTAACCAGGGTTCAACAAAAGGTAGGCTCTAAATTACTACATTCCTGCTGCTGGTGTGTGTGTGGAAGGTGTGTCGTTGCGGCTCCAACAAACTCGCATAGTTTTCAGTCAATGACTATCATTTGCAAGCAAGAGCTAGCATATATGAGAAACATTTTTTCCAGTTGACATGTAGCCTTGTATTACGGGCTGTGATGTGAATTAAGATATCCTAGCCTACAAGCCATGCTCTAATGCACCACTTGTTACTGAATATGTTGTTGAGTTTAGGCTTTTGAGTTAGGCTAGGCTATCAAGATTAGCCTATCGTTAATGCACCGGCATGTCATTCCTTGATCTTGGCATTTAGGCTAGGCTACGTTTCAAAGCCATCAATCTAACAAAAAGCAAGCACTGCAAAACATGTAGGCTACTGTATACACTTTATTGAAGTTAGTGTGTGTCTGAGGTGATTTAATTGAATAATGGGTAACACTTTATTTTAATGTGTCGCTGTTACATTGTACCTACCTAATTAGGTACAGTGGTACAACCTGTGTAACAACATGTACTATCAGGTACTATAATTGTTTGCATTATGTATTTGTGGGTACCTACATATAGTTGTTACATTGTAATACTGAGTGCTTTTACAAAACTTTGCCAATTTGCCTAAATTTTCATCAGAGGCAAAGAGCTGATCTGATACCCACTGGATGGGGTAAATCTGGTCATGATAGATTTGATATACAAACCATTCTTAGCTCCAGTCAAAGCCTCATTGTCTATAGTGTACATGTAACAGCTGTGCTGCTACAACCTTGTTACTTTTTGATACAGTGGAATAAACCTATTAAGTGTACCAGTTAATTACTTACATGAAGCACTTGATTACTTGATATGAAGCATATTCAAATTGATCACATTTTTCTTTGCCATAGCACACTCTTATGTTTCCGCGAAATGTGTCTTCTTAGATTACTCACTATAACAGTGTCACCACAGGGTTGTTCTTGCTCTACATTGTTAGTATCTAGTAGTTTTGAAGGAATAGTAGGTATACACTTGTATGACTTATCAGTTTCCTTTCTAAAATATTTAACAAACTCCATCCCCATCAACAAATTTAATTTTCAATTTCAATTTTATTTTATTTATAGAGCGCCAAAACATTACATATGTCTCATGGCGCTTTACAGAGTGTTAGACAATCAGAGAAAAGACAAGAAGGCCAATGGGTAACAGGGGTGAGAAGTTTTGGATTTCATGTTGATATCCAGATGAACATTATGTTACGTTGTGTCAGTTTAAAGTTAGCTAGCCTAGTCTAACCAAATATTTGTCTTAGGCTTCTGCCATACAAATCTAAACCACAGTAGGTTCATGTTAATCTAATGGGCTTTAAGACATCTGTTTTGTCTTGTGACAAAGGGTGTGTTCGAAATGGGTAAAGTTGCTGCCTTTTAAGATATCTAACTGGGGAGCAAGGCAGCAAGTGCGTTTCGAAACCGAAAAAACTAATTCTGCTGCCTTTTAAGATATTTTAGAATTCCCAAATAACGGTCATTTTTGAAGTCAGCATCGATGCACACTTCATGCTCCCTCCTACCCATAATCCCTTGCGGCAACGTCTGAAACAGCTGTGAAAGGTAAACAAACATGGCGGATGACATCGGTAATGGCTGCTGAATCTGTTTAAAATTTGTGTGACCTTATTTTGCTTAGATTTGTAGATTACAGATTAGAAATAAACAATTTACTATCTGATTATGCCATTGTTGTAACCATTAATAGCGTCTGGTCTGTTATATCTGCCGGCCGTAAAACTAATTTATACCGTTAGCCTGCTAGCTTACGTAAGCTAATTTAGTTTAACGTCAGGCCTTTGCTAACGTCATATCGTAGTGTTAACCAAAGATTCTAGAGTGCTACGCTCATTTTTAAAAGATGCATTTAAAGTCATGTCTAGTGAGACAGCTCTCTATGTAGGGAGGGAGGCAGTAGGCAGCTGTCACCCGTTTCGAACACACCCAAAGTCTCCTGGTTCAATTGTTTCCAGTTTCATAGAAACGAGGGTGTTACATTTGCAGTAGCCTAACTACAAAATCCAATCTAATAACATTAGGCCTACCAAGGCATTGCGTTGATGTTTCTCCATTTCTTGTTCTCTTCACCCATCAGGCAGCCAGTGACGTTGGAAGTGGGGGTGCGGCCACCCCCGAAGTGCACTAACTAGCGCACATTTTCCTTGTAGACATACCCATGGTTATACTAGACAGGCAACTGTGCTCTGTTCCCAGAGCATGCTTTCTCTTGCTTTCGCAGTTTAATTAAATGTAATTTTCATTTAATTCATGTAATGTAATTCATGTAATTTTCATTCAACAAACGGGCTACTTGTTGAGGCTTGGCCTCACAGATGCGCTCGTGCCTTAGATGGCAAGGAAAATCTTCACTTTATAGGCCTATTAACTGACCACCCGATTCATGTTAGCTGGGGGGCAGGGGGGCCCATCAGACATTTGTGCCCAGGGGTCTATGAATTGTTAATCTGGCCCTGTCCCCAACAAATAGCACCTTTCCACCTCTGAGGCCGTATTCACAAAGAAAAAAAAAAGCTAAAAGTACCTGATGAATTTAGGAGCAACTCCTAAAAATAATGGGCGTGTCACTCCTAACTTTAGGACTTTTTTTTTTCACTAAAAGTAATTCACGAAGCATTTTAGACCTAAAAGTAGCACCTAAGTATGGGACAGCTTAAAAGAAGTCGAGAGGACTCCTAACTCACTAAGTTCTATTCACAAACTGCTTTTTGTGGCATTTCACGTCGCGATGTTTTGAAATCCTATGCGGCTACAGGAGTTTCCAATCGCAAGGAAACTATTTTGCATTGTTGGCATCAGTGGCGTAGCCAGAAATGTTCAAAAGGGTGGGCACAGAAAAAAACGGGTGGGCAAAGCTCATTTGATTGAACATAAGAGAGGCCTAGATTAGATACACCATGCAAACATTAATCATAAGCATGTTATATTTATGACAGTTGGAAGTTATTGAACGCATTTGATCACAGCTGACAAATTACACAGAAACATTTTCGACCGTAGCAAAACAATGCATGAATGTAGCTTTGGCGCGTCACATGAAACATTGAGATTATAGATTGACCATATTGGACAACTTTTTACTGCATTGCCATGAACAAAGTAAAGGCAAAAAAGTGTTTCTTTGTCCAACAAATTGTGATGCAATGTAGGAATTTGCTTTTTGTACATGACATTATTTTGCAGTCACTTCGTCTTTTTTTATAACCCAGAAAGATCGATATACATGGTACCAATGGATAGATAGCCCTGTGTCTCTTTCATCTGATGCTTGCCATATCAATGCGAGCACGGGTTCGTGAGTAATTCAAACGAGAGTAGGCTAATGCGCAGGTGAACGCAGAGAAGTACAGTGGGTATCAGTTAAGTTTGGACGGGTTCCTGCATGAATCACTCACCCCATTTTCTCGGCAGAAATGGCACAAACTGCAGTTGACACAAACAACCACAAGGTGTCACTTGGGAGTTCTGCCACTACTATTTTTGATGCGACTTGACTAACTGCTTCCATGACGCAGTTTCCAAGTCAGTCCAAGTCAGTAGAACAATCAGAGACAGTTGAGCCATTACCAAACAATAGCATGAGTTTATATATCTTATACCCTATTTGTCACTTATAGATTTGATAGTTACTTATGGGAAGATTTGATAGTGTTTAACGATGACAAAAATTCTAATATGAAAATGTAGATGCAATTGTTGAGACTTTCACCGTGCGGGGCATGGGAACATAAATTGAGTGCCACGGCAGAGTTAAAAGATAGTTGGACGCAGGCAATGAGAGAGCCCGAGAGAGAGAGTAGTTTGCTTACACTTGACGCTTTTAAAACATTCTAATATGAAAATGTAGATGCAATTGTTGTCCACAAAAATGGTGCAGACATTCCTTTAAGAGAGCACTCGATGCGTTTGCCAGAGGAACTGTTTCTGCTTTCACCAACACCGACTACCGCCCACGTTTCCCGGATATATTTCTCAACCATCCTTTTGAAAGAACAATGATTCCTTGTTTCCAAAACTGAACTCAAAAAGTGACGCCTGACTATGTTTTGTTATATTTACTCGCCGATGAACTCACCTAACTATGGTATTGTTTTGTTAGAACGGAGTACTAAATGGGCCAAAAAACTCAAAAGGACAAAAGTAGATCTGTCATTGATGTGCTGTTTGATGATTCTGATTTTGTTTATGAGTATGTGAACATTCTGGTGAACAAATTTAATGCAAAAATAAATGTGACACTTTAAGCTGTGTGCTCCTGTAACCTTTTGTTGGAAAGATAAAACCAATATCCTCATTGGAAAAATAAAACACAACCAACCAGCATGCCTGGATTGCGAGGGGGGATATTTAGAACGCTTAGACGCGGCTGTTGAGACGCGAACATTCAAAATAATGCAAACGAGATAAAAGAATCCTCATTCATTCAACCAAGCATGCTGCTTGCATTTCGCTTTCAAGCGAAGAAGATATCAAAGCACCTTTGAGTGTTTGAATGTAGCACGAAAAAAATGTTTAAACAGCTGGACAAATGATTTAGCTAATTGATTATAGCCTGTACACCAGCAATTGTTGAACATTTACCTGTACAAGTACATTGACAGTAGCCCAGCCTAACAAGCATGTTGCAAAAGACATTGAAAGGCGCAATTAATCAGAAATAAATAATGTAATCTGCAGCGCTTTATTTAACAAACTGCAAGCAACAAGAGGGTTGAGTCTGAACGACACGAGTTTTTGATGTTTTAGAAATATTTTCATAATAAAAATAGTCATTTAACCAATTAAGGCTGAAAGCATGTAGCTACATGCAACCCTGTAGAAGACTATTATATTGGCAAATCATTAAACACCATTCACACATTGTAGCCTATTCTGCACAGTCTCTACACGTGGACCGCTAATGTGTCTACTGTAAATCATTCAAATCATGTGTGAAAGTCATTAGGCTGGAAGCACTAATGTGTCTAAGCTCATTAGTCTACTTTCAATAGGCCTACTGTACAGCCTGAGAGGGGGAACATAACCTATAGCCTAGGCTACTGTAGAGTAGGCCTAGGCTAAACAATCAGTTGTGAAAGTCATTATGGAAGCGCTAATGTGTCTATTGAGCTCATTAGCCTACTTATAACTAGATGTACCGCATAGCGGTACAAAATATGACCGCCGCTCAGTCCTGTACATCCGTTCCGCGAAAATAAATCACACTTCAATTTGTCTCCATATTTTACTCCATCCCCACTCTTGAAACTTTTGTGTATGCTTGTTTGGCATGCCTGAGTGTAAAAAAGGGCTGCACAGAAAGTAGCCTACTGGTGCTGAAAGGTGAATAGATTGTAGAATAGCCAAAGAAGATGTAGCATTGTTATAAAACCTTTAAAACAATCACAAGTAGGGCAGTTCATCACAGTTCATCCATTGCAACTGGATTGATGAAAGGTCACTTACACCTGTAGGCTACATTGTATTTGGGAAAAGCAAAAGGTATCAGCATAATGTTATTTATTTATTTATTTATTTATTTATTTATTTTTATGTATTTTTAAACAAAACATCTCTGCCGTTTTCAACAGCTATCAAAAACAAAGGTCATTTTGGATGGATGGATTTTTGTGAATGTTTCTTCTTCTACATAAGATTTTAGTCATCTTTAGTTCATGTAATACTTTATTGTCAATGCACAAATTAAGTAACAGTAGTCTGAAACGCTATTGTTAATGCACAAATTAAGTAACAGTAGCCTAGTCTGAAACGAAATGCTGTTTTACATCTAACCAGTGGTGCAAATAACTGACATGTCCAAATGGGCCTTGATGAAATCGTCGCTAGAGACTGTTCATACACATTTTAACGGGCCAAAGTTGAAGAGCTTTTGTCCGTTATTGTTAGTGCAAATATAGGCTGATTCATGTTCCCTTGCATTGTTTAACTGAGGTCCATGGCTAGTCTGGCTTTCATCAGACCAAGCTCAATCTTTTAAGAAATCAAAAAATAAATAGCGGGCAGATCTGGCTGGGTTCACCCAGCCTAGTCCATAGGCACCGATATTGTTTAATTGTCCGATTGAGATATACGCTCTGGCTATTCTAAATGAAAAAAATGCATCAGGGAGTTATGACAAAACGGTAACTAACAAACTAGATCCTAATAGAAAGCTGTTAGCTTCCCTAAGCTACAGGTAAGATTATAAGGTAGGCCTATTTACAACATAAATGGTCAATAGGCTATGCTGGCGACACAAATAAAATCTCCTTTGGAAACCAATGGCTTACGCCTTACAGTATCAAGCGGACTTAAACTGTCATATCGCGGGCGAAAAGTTGTAATAACATTCACGCAGCTCCATGAGTCAAGGAAAGCGAATGAAGTAGCCACTTCTAAATGGGACCCACTACACAGTAGCTTAAGGTGTTTTGCTAAAGCAGCCATAATGAAATGAAGGTGTCATTGTTTGGATACTTCACACACACGTGCTTTTTAATTTCACAGACTACAACTACCAAGCTGTAATCAAAGCACATCGATTCCCCTCTCACACCCTGCACGCACTTAAAACAAAATAAACAGGCGTCTCAGTCTCACGCGATGTATAGGCAAAACTGTATCAGACCGGGTGTAACGTTGGTAAATCTTCCATTGCACAGAATGATTTTGTAGCACGTGCAATAAATGACAGTCGAAAGATACAAACAGTGCTGCTATACATTTGCTTGGTATAACCGCATTTATAGTTTTCTACAAATGCAATAAATCAAATGCCTCCATCACTGAACCAACGCTAACGGTAACATTACCTAGGTCCTTATTGATATTACAAGATTAACATACCTGCAGTAAAAACCAAGCATGTCCGATAAACATCTTCAGATTTATTTCGGCTTCAAGAAGAAATGGGAATTACACTTCATGTGAACATCGACGAACGACGAACCCCGGGGACGAAATGAAATTTTTCCATAAAAGTCTAGTGGGGCTACATACCCACCAAATTTCATGTACCCCGGTGGTTCGTGTCCCGGTATCAATGACCAAAAATTCAGGGGAGTAGATGACGGGAAAAATTCTTGAATTGTGTGCATGTGTGCGTGTACAAATTTATGTTTATGTGTGTGGGTGTGTGTGTGTGTGTGTATGTGCTGCTTGTGTGTTTGCCTCGTATGTGTGTTTGTGCATGTGCATGCATGCGCACATATGTCTACTGTGTGAGTATGTGTCATACCGCATGATTACTGTAAATGTATGTGTGTGCGTGTGTATCTGTTTATGCACATGTGTGCACATGGAATGGGTTAACATGACCCTGGAGGCAAAACATACGAAAAAATTGGTCATCCTAGGCCCTACAGTTCTCAAGATATTCACAGAGAACTGTGTTCGCCCCACCCTCCTTTCGGGGGTCCAGTCCAGTGGGGGCTACAGATCAAAACGAAGAATGACGGTTCCATGCTATCCATGGGGGTACATGCCCACCAAGTTTTGTGTACCCGGTCTTTCAGTGTCCCGGGAATCCTTGTTGGTGTCACGCCACTAAATGTACACATAAATTATTTTATTGTAAGGCCCCCATGAACGAAAGTACACAAAACTTGGCATGCATTCGAGGGTGTCATAATGATCCTACACTTTTAATTTCGTGCAGTTTTGACCTTGTCAGCCAGAGATATTGTGATGAAAACACCTAATTTTTGCTTTTAATTTTTAACTAGGTGGCGCTATACATGAAATAAGTGGTAATGGGATGGGTTGACATGCCCCTTAAGACCAACATACATAAAAAGGTGGACCTCCTAGGCCCCACGGTTCTCGAGATATTCACAGAAAACTGTCTCCAGCCACCTACAGCCAGTTGGTGTATAGTAACATAAATTAATTTATTGTGTGGCCCCCCATGAACGAATTCCACAAAACTTGGCGTGCATACAGAGGGTGTCATAATGATCCTACACTTCCAATTTCGTGCAGTTTTGACTATGTTAGGTCACAGATACCTTCAATTACAACACCTCATTTTTACTTTTTTGTTTTTAACTAGGTGGCTATACATGAAATGAGTGGTTATGGAATAGGTTGACATGGCCCCTTGAGATCAACATACAAAAAAAAAATGGTCCTCCTAAACCCTACGGTTTTCGAGATATTCACAGAAAACTGTGTCTGCCCTACCCTCCTTTCGGGGGGTGCAGTCCAGCGGGGGGGCTACAGATCAAAACGAAAAACGATGGTTCCATGCTATCCATGTGGGGTTACATGCCCACCAAGTTTCGCGGTACCCGGTCTTTCAGTGTCCCGGGAATCATTGGACGGAAATTTGGGCATGAAAAAAAAAAAAAAAAAAAAAAAAAAAACAAAACTGACTAAACCTATATGACCGCCGCTTCGCTGCGGTCATAATTAGCCTACTGTACAGCCTGAGAGGGACAACATAGCCTACTGTAGTGTCAATCAGTTTACTTAGTTACATTTGTTTAGTTAAATCCAGTTTTCTACCAAGTCCAAGTATCTGCCCCCTTGGCCGTAGCTCTGTTGGTGAATCTTATGTGGTCTCACGCAAGGTCACGTCTGCGTGTTGACTAGGAACTTGGATGCTGTCGTTGAGTGTGACGGAGTGGGCCAATGGAGACATCTGCAAGAAGTCCTCCGATTCCAGCTCTCATCTCCTGTAAAATGTCTCTGTGGCTCTCCAAGTGGCTGGTCTCTCGGAGTTGTTGAAGCTCTCGTTTGAGGTTGTTGACCTCCGCTTTCAACCAATCAATCTCGGCTACTCGAGCTTTCTCTGCTGCAAGCTGCGCTGTTCTGTCGGCCAGACGGCTTTCCAGTTGTGGCACCCTGTCCTCATGATCGCCCAGAATCAGCTTTGTAACAGCTGCCTGTATTAGAGATAAGGCACAAGTCATGGGTTAGTTAAGCAAGGGTGCTGACCTTACGTAGAGGTACAGTAGGCTACTGTACAGCAACCTATTATTCTGTTGTAGGCCTAGACTACACAATAACACTTACCGCCTTTTTCAGCCAACTCGTTGATTTGAATCGAAATCCAAATAAAAAAACGTTTTTTACAACAAAAAAAGCCTTTTCATTTCAGAATGCCAAAAATGCCTTTTCAGAGACAGTTGAGCCATTACCAAACACAATACAATAACGTGAGTGTATATATATGTTTTATACACTATTTGTCACCTTCGTTCACATACAATTGATAGACTAATGGTAGAGCAGGGGACTGCGACGATGGCAAGCAGGGTTAGATTCCTGATCGATTCATAATGCACAAATTTTGCCAGGGCGGATAAGCATAATTGTAATGGGCATGAATAAAAAGGGCAAAAAACATCCTTTGCCGAACCCAAAATTTAAATAAGAATTTTATCTTAACGGAACAACTCTAAATATCAGAGTGGGATAGGTTGGGATATTGTACAGTAGAAATTTCACTTCAATTGCAACCGCAAAACATGCCTGCTTGCCGACGTTCAAATGATAACGAAAAAGACATCAAAGAACCAAGCAAGCAACAAGAGGGTTGAGTCTGAATGACACCGAGTTTTAAACACTGAGTTTTTGAAGTTTCGTAATATTTTCGTAATGAAAATGGTCTTTAACCAATAAAGGCTGAAAACATGTACAGTAAAACTGTACTCATTGAGTACCATTCAGACATTGTATTCTGCACAGTATCTACACGTGGAGCGCTAATGTGTCTAGGCCTACTGTAAATCATTCATCATGTGTGAAAGTCATTCTGGAAGCGTTAATGTGTCTATTAAGCTCATTAGCCTAGGCCTACTTTCAATAGGCCTACTGTACAGCCTGAGAGGGACAACATAGCCTATTGTAGAGTAGGCTGAACAATCAGTTTACTTAGTTACATTTGTTTCGTTAAATCCAGTTTTCTACCCTATCTCCATAATATTCTCATAGAAAGGCGAAGTCAGAGAAAATGTGTTTATTTAAATAATGAACATTCTAGGCCTACATTCTACTGTCTCGTGGCCGCCGTCACCAGTATTGCCACGGCAATACTAGTTTTCATATATGAGGTTACACTAAACAACGTCACAAACTGCTGCTGTGCTTATCCTCGAAGTGTTTTTCCCGATGCATATGCTGTAGGCCTATTGTAGCCTACTGTCAGTGACTGATGCGAGAAGCGGGTTCTGTGTTGCATGCATTTTTCCGACACTTGGCTGCAAGCTCCCCTCCCCTATCCCCTTCTTTCACAAGCAGTGCAGCTTTCTGAACTCACACACATATACCGATATACACACTTACACACACAGATACACACTCACACACACACAGATACACACACACACACACACAGATATACACTCACACACACAGATATACACACTCACACACACACACACACACATACACACACACAGACATACACACTCAAGGGGACTTCAAATTGCACGCGACATGCACTTTGCGTGCTGCTCTCATACACCCACCTGCAGATACACACACACACACACACACACACATATATATATATATATATATATATATATATATATATATATATATATATGTGTGTGTGTGTGTGTGTGTGTGTGTATGTCTGAGTGTGTATATCTGTGTGTGTGAGTGTATATCTGTGTGTGTGTGTGTGTATTTGTGTGTGTCTCAATAACTTGAGAGGAGACAAGTTTAAATAGGAAAATTTCTGGAAATCTTAGTCACCTTTAAACGTGATGCTAGCAGGCAAGAAGCTAATGGTCTAGTCAGATTCAATGATCTATGCTAGGCTGGAGCTAAAACTGGTATCGCCAGACTCGGAGAACAGCTGGATGAACTGGAGAACGGTAAAGATCAATTGTTTAACTCAAGGGGAGGTGGAAAATGAGTGTAATTCCCCAAATGGTGGAATATCCCTTTGAAAATAGGGAGGGTGTCTGCCAATCAAATTGAGGGAGGGAGATTATTCCAAAGGAGGGGTGCGCGGTAGCAGTAGTTTTTGAGATTCTTGGGATTACAAGAAAGCCAGTATTCTGTGATCGTAGCGGTCTGGGTGGGCTATATGGGACTAGGAAATCTTTAATATATTCTGGTGCCCGGCCATTTATGGCTTTGTATGTTAGAAGTAATATTTTAAGTCAATGCGACTTTTAACAGGCAACCAATGTAGAGATGCTAGGACAGGGGAAATATGTTCATTTTTTTAGTCCTAGTGAGTGTGTGAGCAGCTGCATTTTGTATAAGCTGTAAGCTCTTTAGACAGGTATTATTGCAGCCCGCATGTAGAGCATTGCAATAGTCTATCCTTGAGGTGACAAAAGCATGGATTAATTTATCTGCGTCTGGATAAGGACTTCCTTATCTTTGAAATGTTCCTTAAATGGTAAAATGAAGTTTTGGTGATCTGTTTTATGTGATTATTTAGTGATAGGTCATGGTCAATTATAACTCCTAGGTTTTTAACACTTGTGGATAAGGTCAGTGGAAGATCACTCTATGTAGAGTAGCCTGTGATGAGGATAGGACATCCCTCATCTTTTTAGGGCCTAAAACCATGACTTCTGTTTTATCTGAGTTCAAAACCAGGAAATTGTTTGACATCTATGTCTTTATGGCTCTTAGACCGTTTTTTCCGTTTTTTTTTTTATTCAGGGAGAAATTGACTGAGTTCTTTTACAGCAATGCCCTGAGTTACAAAACAACAACAATAATCAAATGACATCAAATAAATTACATCAATGACATGTTGACAAATGACAAAACAATGACATCAAATAAAAATAATAATAATGATAAATAGAAAGAAAAGAAGGGGAATGTATAAATAATAATAATGATATAAAAGGTCTAAAATATCAGTCAAAGCAAGAACATTGTGCAACAGCCATATCATCAATCATACCCTTGAATTGGTCTAGTGACACAAACCTATCTAATCTAAAATCTAATTTCAATAACTCTTGCAATTTGTTCCATTGATTTGATGCAAAAAATGTAAAAGCTAATTTACCAAATTCAGATTTAATTTGAGGAGTTTGAAGAGATGTAAAACCCTGTGAGCGTGTATTGTGGCAGATTGATTTTATGTTCAGAAGAGAAGTTAGGTATAAAGGTAACTTTCCCAGTAATGCCTTATAAACAAAAAGGAGGCAGTGCCTTTCCCTCCTATCGTAGAGGGAAGACCATCCTACATTTTGGTATAATTTACAGTGATGAGTTTTAAACCCATCTCCAGTTATAAAACGTAGTGAACTGTGATAAACTGCATCAAGTGATTTCAGAGTGGAAGGGGCTGCATGCATATACACAATGTCACCATAGTCTAGGACTGACATTATAGTTGCTTGAATAATGGTCATTCTGTTTTCTAAAGAGAAGCAAGACCTAATCCTGTAAAGTGCACCTAATTTAATTTTTACCTTTTTTGTGAGATCAAGCACATGTGTTCTAAATGTTAGTTTGTTATCTAGCCAAATGCCCAGATATTTGTATTGAGAAACTTGCTCAATTTGTGCCCCATTTAGGGAACAAATGTTATAGGCATCAAGGTCACACTTTCTCTGTCTAGTAAAGATATATTTTGTTTTTGCTTCATTTAGAACCAGTTTAAGATCTTTCAAGGATTTCTGCACACAATCAAATGCACATTGAAGATATGACACGGCTTGCTCTACAGATTGTGCATAGGCATAAAGGATTGTGTCATCTGCATAGAAATGCGCTTTACAATTTTCTATTGAAGCACAGATGTCATTGATATACAATGTAAACAACAGTGGTCCCAAAATTGAGCCCTGTGGAACACCATTTTTCAGTCTCAATGGCTCTGAGGTTGATCCTGTCACATCTACCCACTGTGTTCTATTAGAGAGGTAGTTTTTAAACCATTTAAAGGAAACTTCATCTAGACCAAAAGAGGTTAGTTTTTCAAGAAGTAACCTGTGATTTATAGTGTGAAAAGCCTTTCACAAGTCAGTAAACAAAGCTGCACACTGTTTCTTACTGTCAACAACAGTAGCTATATCATTTACTACAGCAGTTGCTGCTGTAATTGTGCTGTGGCCAGCTCTGAAACCAGATTGATAAGGATTTAACATACAGTGGACATCGCTTTCAAATGACCACTTCATTCGTGCATTACGCGGCGTGAAGCTGCGTGAAGCTTTAGTACCACTTTCAGCCACTGTGCGTCGCTCTGCCACTGTACATCGCTCTGCCTGCCGTTCCTTACATAATTGTTGCCGAGAGTAATCCCAGCCTACGAATTCAATAACAAAATAAATCATGCATAATTAAACATTACCTCGATTTAGGCTACTTGGGTATGGCTTAAGGCTTGACTACACAAAAATCGAAATCGAAATTTGCTGTCTACATTATTGTCAGTGTTGGGGTTAACGCAACTACGCAAATCAAAACAGTGGTGTGATAATTGAGCCAGTAGAGAAATAACTGTTCAGAATTAATCTGTAGCCTTGGGTAGGCTTCTGCAGAAAACAATGTTGTTGCCGATTTAATACTATCTGGCGACGTTTTTAACAGGCTACGCAATAGAGGCTTAGACAACTATGACCCACGTTTTGGTTTCGTAAATTAATTTTCTGTACAATAAACAATTACATTTGCTTTATGCCGCAGAATTACATTCATATTTGGCTGACTGCAGACGCGCCACTTCCCTCCCCATATTCCAAGATTAAGATAGTATGAAGTGCTTTTTTGTATAGGCTATTATCAAAAAAAATAGTTAAAACGAATAGCTATTTGCAATTTGACAAAACACTGGTCCTCATTTTGCGAATGCGAGGACGATATGAGCCTGTTGCATTTAGTTAGATGTCCGAAGTCACGCGATAATGTTTGAAACCACTGGCTCGTAATCACAATAATTTAACACACGACAGTTGGATAACCTACTTCATCATGTCCCCATGCCTACATTTTTGTGAGTAGCATAGAGATCGTTAAAAACAAAAGTATGGCTCTCCGCTTGGGACATCGAAAACTTATATTTTTAATAGACTACCGTCAAGATGCTGACTTGCAAAAGCCTCGATAACACGCTATCTCCACTATCATCAGTCATGCCCCTTGATCAAAGTGGGGAATGAAATAAAAGTTTGATAACCACTGGCTTAACAAGTTACCTACAGTCCAGAACACAGAATCTGTTGCAATATTATGTAAAATTCTTCAACAGAAGGCCTCGAATGTTGTCTTGTTTGTGGAGCGCTTTGCTTCGCTTCTGTAATTTCGCTTCATTGAAAATGAGGGTTTCCCTCAATGACCCTCCGAGAATAAATAAAGGTTGAATGAATGAATGAATGCAGGCTTGCCCAAAATAAAGGCATGTGGTTTGCGCGAGCCTACAGTAAATAACAGACCCGCCAGAATGTATGCGTTATGATGCTTTTTTACGAAAGCAATATGTTTTGGTACCCTACGACACTGCATGTTCTTAAATAAAATGATCATCAGTAATATTCGATCATTAATTTGGGTAAATGGGCAAACGCGGACCACCTTGATTGGCTGATTGGCTGATGATTGTAACGCTGGGCATGATTCCAAACACCTCCCTTACGATGATGAGTGACAGGTCTCAGAATGCGGCGCTTACACAAAGGACGAAGATGATGAATAACTGGGGCCAGAGGCTATTCACAAAGGCTTTTATCTTACTACTAGGAGTAGGCTACTCCTAAATCGCACTTAAAGATTTTAGATTGGAGTTTTCTCTTAAAAGTTATTCACAAAGCCTTCACAGAGTCTTCGTGGCTATGGATGACGTCATTACTCATGCACGAGCTTGACTGAAGTGACCACCTTGATTGGCTGACGATTGTAACGCGGGAATTCCAAACACCTCTCTTCCGATGATGACTGACAGGTGACAGGTCGGAGAATGCGGCGCTTACACAAGTAGTGCGAAGGACGGAAGATGATTAATAACTGAATAAAAAAGGCCTAGCCTAAATGACTAAAAAGAGTAAGGCAAAACAAATAGCTTTGTAGCCTAATGAAACATAGGCCTATGGATTGATGCAGTAGCCTACCTTTGCAACATTATTAAATTAATCTGTCATATCCCTAGGCTACGTTTGCAAAGAGGAGAACATTTTAATTTGATTCACAATGAAACGTTACATTTCATTTACATGTTAACAATGAGTAGTTTTGGTTGTTGTTGGTGGCGTTATTGCATCCCTTTTATGAATGCAAAATTGTTCCCTCACATTGGAAGCTCCTGTTAGCATAGGCTATTTCAAAACATCGCGAACGTTAAAATGCCACAAAAAGCTGTTTATGAATAGGTCTTAGTGAGTTAGAGTCCTCTCGACTTAAGCTGTCCCAGACTTAGGTGCTACTTTTAGGTCTAAAATGCTTCGTGGAATTACTTTTTGTGAAAAAAAAATTAGGAGTCCTAAAGTTAGGAGTGACATGCCCATTATTTTTAGGAGTTGCTCCTAAATTCGCCAGTTAGGAGCTACTTTTAGCCTTAAAATTCTTTGTGAATATGGCCCCTGAATAAAAAGGCCTAGCCTAAATGAATCAAGGCAAAACAAATAGCCTAGTAGCCCAATGAAACATACGGATTGATGTAGTATCTTTGTAACATTATTAAATGATTCTGTTACTATGCCTACATTTGCAAAAGAGAACATTTTAATTTGATTCACAATAATGTTACATTTAATTTACATGTTGACAATGATTAGCCTAGTTTTGGTTGTTGTTGGCGGCGCTATTGCATGTTAGTTATGCCTACAATGCAAAATTGCTTCCTCACATTGGAAGCTCCTGTAGCTGCATAGGATTTCAAAACCGCAGGTTTGTGAATAGGTCTGTGAGTAAGGAGTCCTCTTGACTTCTTTTAAGCTGTCAGAGGTGGGAAGGTGTGATTTTTGGGGAAGGGCCGGATTAACTGGGCACAATTGTCTGATGGCCCCCCCCCCCAGCCAACGCGGAATCGGGTGGTTAGTTAATAGGCCTATCGTGAAGATTTTTCCTGCCATCTAAGGCACGAAGCATCTGTGAGGCCAAGCCTCACCAAGTAGCTCGCTTGTTTACAACTAACATTCCATTTCATTAAACTGCTTTTTATAGGCTATGCCGAAATAGTTTTCAACATTTTGAATATTAGTGTCGGGTGAATTGAAATGTTCTCAAAGTAGCCTTATGGCTGAAAGCTGCTTGGGACACCCCCCCCCCTTCCTGCACTCATTGTTTCAAAAGGAGTAATTTTGGCTTTGTCAGAACTGAAGAGCTGTGGGATCGCACGCACGGTATGCCCAATGAAAATAAATTAACGCAACGCAACACAACACAACACAGACCCCGCTTCTCTCGCGTCAGTCACTGACATGAACGAAACACAGAACCCGCTTCTCTCACGGCAGTCACTGACAGTAACCTAGAATAAATGCATGGGGAAAAACACTTCCCCATGACAAAGACATCGTAAAACACTGAAAGTTAATATTTTGTCACTAGCAACATTCATCTGTCCTTTGTCAAATGTATTATGTTCCAAGTACCCTATGCGTAATTCTGCTTCATAAAGTTGAACAAATACATTTGCTTATTTCACAGAAAAATATAAATAGCCAGTCTACAGTGCAGAGTTGGTAAGTTATGGTAGGCCAACTTGCAGTGAACATACAAACAGAGGAAATTATTTCTCTTGCAGCTGAGTAGCCTCAGGTGCGCACGAGACATAAGGCCGAACATGCAAGCGCTTAATGAATCGTGCTCTTCACGACAATCGCGCTGTTAAACTTAAATAGGTTAACATCACTCTAAGTTCGCCTTCAAGCAAGGAAAACGATGATTTGAAGACATCTGTTTCGTTGGAAGGGCAAGGGTAGCAACAGGGCAACACAGAGACAGGCCCAATGGCAGGGCTGTTATGAGAGTATTAAAATATGGGATATTCTACGGAAAACATTAAAACGGCAAGACAGCTGGGAAAGTTAAAATACGTGATAAACACGGAAAAAGTTGGCATGCATTGTTTCGGGTCCCCGTGCAGAGGGATTATTTGTCATACTATTAATCACATATGATTATTTGTGAAATTGTGCAAACAGGCTAAACACATTTGAAAAGGAAGGACTTGTAGCATGCAAGCTCACGGGAAAGATTGATTTAAGAACGTTATCACAAAGTGTGTGGCTGTGGCGCTGGCGGAAGACAATTGGCAGGGGAGGGTCATGTCTTTTTTAACAATTCTGTCGGAGGGTCATTGAACAATGTCTAGCAGGCAAGAGAGGGTCATGCAACTTCCAACTGAAGCACTCAAAATTCCTCCGGTGGCCCCTTCAATAAATAATGATCAGTCCCTAGATTGCTGCTGGGCTATATGTCTTGGTTCTGTTAACAACTCATTGTCAAACGCATAGCCTATCTCGCGGTTGCATCCATTACAAACAAACATGCAATGTGAACGTCTGGGATTGGGGAGAGCACTAAATGCTCTACTGAATAAGCACGAAGTCAAACCTTTAAATGAAAAACACTCTTTAATAATCCAAAAAAATAAACCGCTAATGAAGTAAACTTGTGACCATCAAAAATTGTTTATCGCTCTTAACTCCGTGATACCAGGACGTAACAGGAAGGCATTTGGCTGAGCAACGGAGGTTAATATGCTCCATGTTTTGTCCAAATGATGACTGTCTATCATCGTTGCACTCGGAGAAAACCGGAATGTTTCATTCGTCCCCGTTTCAATAGTCCCGGTTGTACCTACTCAAAACGCAGATAGAACCTTATTATTCTAAGGTAGCGAAATAGCGTTCAGCATGATTCATGCCCAATTAATTCCCCCTGTTAAAGTGTTAGCCTTTGTAGTTTGGTTTTGTGATAGCCTATGATAAACGGCTTATGGCCAAATATGTGAAAACGTTAAAATACAGTAGGCGATAAACCCGAAAAAAAGTTGACAGTGATTTTTCATAATCACTTTGGAGGGTCATAGAAAAATGTATTGCTGGCGAGGGAGGGTCACGTCTTTTTGGACTAATGCTCCCAAAACTCCTCCGGTAGCCCCTTAAATAAATAACAAACAGTCCCTAATGAAGAAAATCGTTTATCGCCTGTAACTCCGTGATAACAGAACGTAACAGGAAGGCATTTGGCTGAGCAACGGAGGTTAATACTCTATATTTTGTCCAAATGATGTCTGTCTATCATCGTTGCACTCGGAGAAAACCAGAATGTTTCATTTGTCCTGCGTCTCTACGGCTGCAAACGGGATTCACTCGCAGTTAACCAAATATTTCTTTATTAAGGCAGGGCAGGCATATTTCTGGCTATTACATTATTTCTAAACCAGTCTGCTAAAGTCTGTAGTGAAGTCTGTGTAGGGTTTTCCAGGCTCCATTTCTTTTTACGAGACACCCTGCTCACTTGAGCCATCTACCGGTTGTTTGGGTTGTTGCAGCGTCTCACTGGAAAAATACAAATTAAAGTCGCGTGATACCGCGTGATCCCACGAGCGGACCGTGAGTGAAGCTGGCCAAGTCGAAGCACTGCCCACTGTAGAATATGATGACAAAAAGGAACGAAACTGTTCATTTACAAAGGATTCTAACATATTAGCTAAACATGGAAGCTTGGAGATTGGCCTATAGTTATTCAAATCACTTGGGTCTCCTCCTTTATGTAGAGGGGTCACTAGGGCTGATTTCCAGACTTCTGGAATAGAACCAGAGCAGAATGTTAAATTAAAAATGTGAGTTAAAGGTTCAGCAATGACAGGGGCTGCAATCTTTAAGAGATGTGGGTCTAACTGATCTGCACCCAGAGAGCTTTTCATACACTTGGAATTAGACAGTAGAGAACCTCAGATTGGTTTACTGGTCTAAATGAGAAGGAAGGGTCATTAGGCCTATTTGAAAATAAAAACCTCTCTTCTTCAGGCCTAGTGACACTGAAATGGACTTGTGTCTCTGGTGACATATCCACATTATTCAATTGATCAAATAGAGTACCACATTTGATAAAGTGATCATTAAAAGCATTACAAATCTCCATTTTCTCATTTACCACTTTAGAATAGTGGTAGAAGAAACACCTTTATAAGTGACTTAATCACTTTCCAGTATTTCGCTGGATTGCTACCACAGTCAGACAGATTGTTCAAATAATAGGTACATTTAGCCCTTTTCACAAGGTAAGTACATGTATTTCTAAGATGTCTGAATGTTTGCCAATCTCCATCACTACCAGTGGATCTTGCCAATGCCCAAGCTTTGTTTCTTTGGGAAATAATCTCACCTAGATCATGACTAAACCAAGGGTTACATCTATTTTTTATCCTAAATCTCTTAAAAGGGGCATGTTTATCTGCTAAGGTGTTAAAAATAGTTTGGAAGTATTCCAGTGCAAGTTCAGCATCTGGAATAAGATTTAAAGAAGTAAGGTCACTGGCATGTAGATCTTGTAAAAATGCCTGCTCATCAAATTTTTTAAAAGATCTCTTATTTATATACAAAGGCCCTGACCTTTGTCTTCTGCCATCTCTAATGCAGCCCACGGGATAATGATCACTGAAATCCATTGGGAATACACAGCTATGCATATAATTATGAGGCTTATTTGTAAGAATGAGCTCTAACAGGGATGAACGACTGGGAATTTTCTTATTAGGTCGTGTGGGTCCTGTGACTATTTGGGTAAGATTTAACTCATTACACACATGTTTTAAGTCATCAGCTGCTGGAGACATCCAATCTAGGTTAAGGTCCCCTAAAATGACAGCTTCAGAATTAACTAGAGAAGTAAATTGCTCTGAGAGACTATGTAGAGCATCAGGATTGGCAGATGGTGGACGGTAAACACCCACAATAACCAGAGAACAACCACCGAGTTTTACGTTAATGGCTAATAAATCAAACTGACCCGGGACAGAGGTGGATACACGTATAGAGAAGCTCAAACTGTTTCCAACATAAATAGCTACACCACCACCCCGTTTAACTCTATCAGCTCTGCAAATATTGTAACCAAAAAGGGAAATATCTGAGTCAGTAACATTGGTATTCAACCAAGTTTCTGAAATGACAATGACGTCAGGGTTGGAGTCATTAACCCACAACTTTAAAATGTCCATCTTTGGCAAAAGGCTCCTAGCATTTATGTGAACAAAACCAAGGCCTTTACGTGTTTTAAAATGTCGTGACAAGTCCGATATAGGCATACCCAAAAGACGATCTCCAATATCAGATGAGCGCTCACCAGCAAGAGTTTGTGCGCTGTCAGTTGGCATGTTTAAAAGTGCCTTTTTGTTGTTTATGTCCATTTTCGCAGATGATTCCTTTTTCTTTGCACTCCGCTGTGTAATCGCTGGGGCAGAACTTAGATGTAGATGAGATGACTTGTAGTTGACACGACAGAGCCAGTTGGCCTACGCTCTGGTGAGTCGCGCTCATCAGACCATCGCTGTTGGCAGGCACCAGGAAGATGAGTTGAGGAGTTGTACCTGAGTGAAGGGACACAGGGATACAGGAGGATACCATCCTCTGTTTTCCGCTTGATGACAGTGCGACCGGATCCTCGATGGATGTAGTGTTTCCTGCATAATATCCCCGTAGCTCATTTTCGCTGATAGCCGCGTTGAAAGATGACAACTGCAAAAGTTGTAGGGCAGTGTATCGCAGGGCCAACATCAGCAAGGCATGCTCACACTGACACAGTCCAAAGAGAGCTATACACAAGCTGCGTTAGGCCAGCTGACAGTCCACCGACTAGATCAGCCACCGATGTCACAGCTGTGAGTCAACCGACTACATCAGCCATTGAAGTTCATAGATTGAATGAAGACGGAGTCTTACTCCCAACTGACAGTCAACCGACTGAAACAGCCACTGAGTCCGTATGCTGATGAGTTGGATAGCAAATGTTACGGAGATAACGGTCTTTCAATGGAATGCCGTCTCTTAGGCAAAAACAGACAAAAAAACACCACGGAAAGGGAAAAAAACGCAACAAAAACATCAAAAACTACGAACGAGTCAATATGTTAACGAATAAAATATACAAATCAAAAAAATATGTAAATCAAGTTATGTAAATATTAGAAAATAATCAAACAAAAATAGGCCAAACGGAGCGGCGCATCTGGCCAGCGTCCCCGTTACTAGGCAACCTGAATACATGTGTCAAGTTTGGTTAGCGGGGTTAATTCATCAGGTTTTATAGAAAGGTATAGTTGTGTATCATCTTTATTAGGAAGAAATTAATTCTGGGTGGATTTGGGCATGCCTCAGAGTCGTGGTGTGAGTGGTATCGGAGTGAAATTGGAGCGGAACAGGGGGTCGTTTCTAGAAAGCATCGTTTGCTAACTTGCGTCGCAACCTTGGTAGTTCGCTCCATCGTTCTTGGATTTGGTGTTTCTAGAAAGGGTAGTTCGAACTCTCAATCGCAAAACAAGGGCCTTAAAGTTTGGTCGTTTGAACTACTACCCCTAGGCAGTCGCGACTTGTGTCGTTCCTTGGTAGTTCCTGTTGGTGTCCGGAGCGCCTAACCAAAAATCACAACCGCCTAACCAAAATTTGTGAAGTGGATGTTTATCTCGTGACTCAATGATTGATCTATCCTGTAGCTTAATTTTGATTAAGACACTGACTCCCCTACTTGGGTCAGTCTTGCTATTTATGTTAATTTAAGTATTGCCTTGCTTTTAGTATTATAATCTTCACAGACCCTTACATCAGCAGTGCTAAATGGTGTAGTGGCTAAAGCAGATGACTTATTATCCCAACGGTTCGATTTTCTTATGATGTGAGATTGTCCTCTTGCTTCTCGCTACCTGCAGGTGAACTAGTGTGACACGTAGATTCAATTGTTTTTGACTGATGTATTGTACCTATGGTCTCTCGATGTAGAGTAACTATATACATAAATATGTATTGTCAAAACCTATTGTTGTGTCTCGTAGACCTACTCTTACTCAGCGATGAAAAGAAGAGATAGGATGCGAACTCTGGCCGAGCGCGCAGTGCACCGATGCGCTCCCGTTGAGCCACGAGACAGTTGACAAGCTATGGGATACCCAGAAATTTGTCCAGGCTATATATTTTTTCCAACATAGATATTTAACACAAATAATGACTCATATTGGTCTGCTTAAGTTAACTGTTTTAACTTGCAATAGGTTTAGGTTTTGGCTGATGGCAATGACAATGCCAGCATTAATCACTCGGTTTAGATTAGAAAAATGTCAACATAGGCCGTGACAGAACATTTCTAGGGGGTGGGGTATTACACGTTGCCACTCTTTCCACCAATGATATGTATCGCTGCATCATCAACAACGTTGTTGGAACTACGGTGTTCGAACGTCGGAGGTAGCGAATTGCGACACAGGTACAATGCTTTCTGGAAACAGGTGTAACAGTGTTGTTGTTTGGTCGCAAGTTGCGTCGTACCATGGTGGTTGAGCAACGTCGTTGCTAACTTTTCTAGAAACGACCCCCAGAGCGGTTGCTCTGGCCTCTGAATTAAAAAGCGCTCTGCGCTCCAACAAAATTCCATCTGCTCCTCGCTCGCGCTCTGCTCCACTCACTAGCTCTGCATGGCAACGCATGGTTTAACAAGCGGCATTGTTATTGAAAAGCTGCTGGTCTGATGCACTCAATTTCTAACGTGTTGTTGCAGCAGGATGCTCCCTAGCCTACATGTAGCTCCCCTGATAATTCATTTCAGGATTTAGAGAAAATTGAGACAAAAAACTCCCAGGCTTCTCCCAAAAGCTTCCCCTTTTGCTCATGTTGCTCATGTCAACATAGCACTAGTTGCTATCAATTCAAATGTCAGATTTGGCTCATACAGAGGTATACCTACCGCTGTCATGATCTTGCATAGAAAATGCAGAGAAAAAATATTGTTTTATGATCAGTATCAGATTCGTGAAGCTGTTGCATAAGCAAGAGCATTCCCATTCTTTTCACCAAGTTTATGTACTTATAGATATCCAGTGGCATCATCTTGTATTTCCTTCTGTATGCTATCAGGTAAAATGAGTGTGATTATTAGGGATTGGACCCAAACAGGCACAAAAATAGGACTTTTACTGGTATTGACATTTACTAATCATTATGTGTTATGTCACATCAGTAAATGTTATGGGTAGACAAATGGTTATGTTCTTTTTTTAATTAATATTTTTGTTTACCTGCCACTGGTATAATTAACTATAAAAACCAAGTAAACAAACAAATATAAGTATAAGTATATATACTCTTTTGATCCCGTGAGGGAAATTTGGTCTCTGCATTTATCCCAATCCGTGAATTAGTGAAACACACTCAGCACACAGTGAACACACAGTGAGGTGAAGCACACACTAATCCTGGCGCAGTGAGCTGCCTGCTACAACAGCTACAATCGGGGAGCAGTGAGGGGTTAGGTGCCTTGCTCAAGGGCACTTCAGCTGTTCCCACTGGTCGGGGTTTGAACCGGGAACCCTCCGGTTACAGGTCCGGAGTGCTAACCAGTGGGCCACGACTGCCCCAAAATAGAAGATATTGAAATCAGTTATTGGTCAAACATCGTTATTTCCCCAGAATTTTGCAATCTTGAATCCCTAATATAACATTGTGAGAGAATTTTGATCTCAATTCTAAGCAAAAAATTCTGATTATCATTTTATCCAGAATCGTGCATCCCCATCACATACCATGCCTGCCCAGTAACTCGCGGGTCCACATTCCCGGGGCTACTCAACTCATTTGACCCACTCTAGTGCTTGCAGGTTAAATAGGTCCACAGATGATGTAATAGCATTCCAACTGCACACTGTGTTTTCCAATCTGGACCAGAAAAATGTCTATGTGTGCATGCTGTTCACTACAGCTCATTAACACCATTGATATTATCCAGCCTTGTCATGAGAATTTGTGACCTAAAAATCAGTTCCGGACTTTTTCACAGGTAGACCACAGGGAGTCCAGATTGGTAATGTCACCTCCTCCACACTAACACTCAATACTAGTGCCCCCAGGGACTCGTGACTGCACAGCCACACACAGTGGTGTGATGAGCTAGGTCTAACATGACTTTGCTTACAGATTGCTATTAAAACCATGCTCTCACAACAACCACAGCGTTATCTTAAATAGGCTAATATAACTCTAAGGTTGCCTTCAAGCAAGCAAAACAATTTGAAAACATCTGTTTCGCTGGAGGCGCAAGGAGGTAGCAACAAGACAACAGTACAGAGACTGACAGGTTCAGTGGTAGGACTAATGTTATGAGAGTACCGTAAAACTCAAAATAATAGCCCAGGCTTTTATTTTCCCAAATCGCCAAACTGCACCGGCTAATATAAGAGACAGGCGTCTATATGAGACAGGCCTTTAATTCCCTTTACACAAAACTTTTCCTCTGCAAAGATGGAAAATATTATCAAATCAATTATTTCAAACACACTGAATGTCTACCCATATGACTAGGCTATCTGATGCCAATTACGGATCATCATTCATTTAGTGTTCGAGATCGTATCACACTGAAAGCTCATAATTTGTCACTAGCAGCCTAGCCTATATCGGTCCTTTGTCAAATACGGTTGCATTATCAGCCCTGACCAAAACTGTTCAGAAATTATTTATGCACAAGTGGAACGTCCGTAATGTTTCATTCTCCGTCCTTTTCGGCACGAATGAAACAGCATGAGAGAGCATGAACCATATAATTTCTCCCGTATTTTATTTGCCAAATTTGACAACAGTCAGCTTACATTTCCAATCATAGCCTACTTTGCGAACCTTTTGTTTTGTTGCCAGCAAGCTTACCATCGGCCTATCCCCAAATTTTAAACAAAAGGGATGAATTGAACAATTTTGAAGTTGGACATATAGGCATAGTTCATGTTGAATAAAGTTATACAATTTGGAACTCTAGCTTTTCCCCACCGCAGTCTTTTAATGCCATCTAATCATAACATTAGTTTAAGCCCAATTCACACCAAAGATTCGCAACGAGATGAGCTGCAACATTCTATAAACCAGCCACTTCATGCAACATTCTAAAACCTTGCAACTGTGACTAGACAGCAAGGCACCTAACCCCTCACTGCTCCCCGAGCGCCACTGTAGCAGGCAGCTCACTGTGCCAGGGTTAGTGTGTGCTTCACCTCAGCTTCACATTAGTGTGTGCTGAGTGTGTTTCACTAATTCACGGATTGGGATAAATGCAGAGACTAAATTTCCCTCACGGGATCAAAAGAGTATATATACTTATACTGGTGTGAATTGGGCTTTAAACAGACGATCTGACGGGTTTTAGGAGATTAAATACAACCTGAAACTAAAAAACTGACCAGGCCTCTATTTGAGACCGGCCTTTAACCCAAACCTGTAGCCACACCAGGCGTTTAAAAAAGACAGGTGTCTATTTGGGACTCGGCTATTATTTGAAGTTTTTACGGTATTAAAATACAGGATATTTTACAGAAAAATATTAAAGTCAGTGGGACAAAAGTTAACTCCTTGAGTGCCAAAAACCCAATATTACGTTTTTCCTTCCCATGCGTTGAGTGCCAAAAACGTAATATTAGGTTTTCAGCTTTTTTATTCGAAACTAGACACTCCAACACACCTTACATGTGATTTTGGGAACTCTGTGATGAATAGAAATGAAATATATGACGATCGAAAACTCATGAAAACGCATAATCTGGACATTTTATCATAACTTCGTTGCCGCTTTGGAATTGAATCAGTGACACATGCACGCCAGGTCAAAACCAGGCCATTTTCGTGGGTCTATCACTAGGTGGCAGTCTCGCCAGGTCTCGCTGATCACTTCCCGGAAAGTTTACACAAGTAACAGGCAACACTTCATATTTCATGAAAGACGTTATATCTCCATTTCTAGAGAAAAAAAAAAAAAAAAAGGCGATTTTGATGAAAACTAGCCACTGTTTAGCTTGGGATTTCTCAGGAACAGAGGCATGTAGAAATACACGGTTTGCACCCACCGAGAGCTTAAAGTCTCACCTTTTAATCGAGCCATTGTATGTGTTCATAGCTATAACACAGAATATGCTGTGGCTGTACAAAAATCAACAATGGTCTAGATTGCTGGCACTCTAGGACAAAGCTCCCGAAAACAGCTTGGCATTCAATGAGTTAAAATACATGAGGGTTGAGAGGTATTGTCAAGGGTAGCACAACCAGTGCAATGAGCCCCCACCCTTGCACACCTATTTTCCCCTTGGTTCGGATGCCAGGGACACAGAACAACCAGTCACTAATTTTAATAAATTACCTTTTATTTTTATCAAAATTTGCACAGATTAAGTTTAAAACTACAATAAAACATCACGTTTAAACAGTCCATTAAAAGTCCAATCAGACCACGTTGTATAGTTCGTAGATGCAGTAGGGCAACAGTCCAGATGATAGGGAACGCGGCCAAAGGCGCAAAGACGCAGCTCCAGAGGCACCCGAACGCGCCTTTGTTGTCGCTCTCCCAAATAAACCGGAAGTAAGCCGCGTCGAGTGGGCGAGATGACTGAGGAATAGAGAGGCAGACAATCAGCGATCAGAGCACACAAAAGACAAGAATATGCTTCCCACACATGTGGCCCAAATGCTCACGTTCCTTAGGTTTATACTTAGAGAGCGTTGAACTGTATTCAATCGTTCCATCCAGACCTGGGCTCACTCGCGATCGGCCCCGAAGCGGAAGGGGGAATCCAGCTGCAGCTGAAGGGTAGAGAAGCAGGCAACGAGGCGATCAGAAGCATCACCATCAGCTCGGGATAAGCACACACGTATACACACACATACAGGTATTCTCACGTTCCTTTAGAAGGAGGATAGCGCGCGTCGTATCCGATTCAGTCAGGCTGTACCCCCGGCGGCGCGTTCGTCTCTGGATCGGCCAGTTGGCGTAAATTCCTCCTCTGTTCTGCAGACGTGGGACCCGGGGCTGCAAACGATGCTTCCACGCCGAACTCCCTTACCCTCATATCATCAGTCTTAAATAGTCTATTCAATTAGTCCAGGGAGGTAGGGTCTGAGACAGGCAATGCAGTTCAGCTGAGACTGAAGGGATTCTCACATAGGATAGGCTAGACCATTGTAGTGGGCGTCAGGACAATAGGGCAATCAATTACTTCAAGTGCACATAGTAATCACACAAGTGAATGGCATCAAGCACAAAATCCACTCCCACAAGCAAATACAGACTACTGGTGTCCTATCAAGCACACAATATTGTCAACACAGCAATCATGATGAAACACAACTTAAGCACCCCTTATGTCACTCCCAGCCCCCCTTTCAATAAACTACCCCGATCCCAATGACAATGGCCCGACAGTATGCCTTAGCGACACACCAAGATTCATCATTAAGCATTCGGATTTTTCATGCTGGCTACCACACTACTACAGTCCCATTAAGTCATCACAAAATACCCCATTATCATTTACCTCATGACCTTAGGGATTAAAACTGTTTACAAACCTGTCAACATTTGTTTTGAGCAAGGGATGATATTATGCTTTCATTCTAGCATCTTCAATTCAACCATGGAAATCGTGTCAGCAAACTACAGCATGGAATGTGGTACATATGAACAACTGGAATACTGGCCCAACAACTTTGATGACTTTGCAGTAAGTTCTTTGAGTTTTGCTCAGCTACTACAATTACTTTTTTGGTATACGTTTGGTAAGTGCATTTCCCTAAAATCCAGACATCTGTCAACTGTCAGATATGACCTACTGCTATTATAACACAAAATGTATCTGACCAAAAGGTTTTGTTTTAATTTTTGTCAGTCGTCTCTGGTCCTGCTGTACAATATCATGGTAGTGAATAACTGGCACGTGTTCACAGATGCCTACACTCGATATACCACAGAGTAAGCCAACAGTTACTGTACTTTCCCAACATATTAAGTCCAAACATCCACTTTGTATATAATAGCTGCATGTGTCTTATCTCTTCTTTTCAGATGGTCAAAGGTTTATTTTGTCTCTTGGTGGTTGATCTCCTCTGTAATGTGGGTTAACCTGTTTATCGCCCTAATACTGGAGGTAAGAGATAAAAAAGGAGAAAATTAGATTTCCGCCCTGCTTATTAATTCTTTGAGTTATCAGCCCAAAGCCAACAATGGCACAAAGTTTGCAGTCTCAAAAGGCTACCATCATAGTCCAAGGGGGTTGGCAAAAAGCTTTACAGCCACTAAGCATAAATACCTTGTAGTAGTGTTATGATGACAGATATAGGCCAAGCACCACGAGACCATATGCAGACATTTTCAGACTACTAACTGGTAATTACTTAACAGTCAACCTGTCAGGCGATGACCATGTCATCTGTGCACATTGCTCAGACTGTGACCACCGCTTTTAAGATATTGCTACTGCTCTCACACAATGCCCTGTTCCAGATAGGAAAAACTGCTGCATTTTAAGATATCTAACAGGGGAGCGAGGCAACAAGTGCTGTTCCAAACTGATTGAATCCTCTTTTCATGCCTTCTACCTTAGAATGGGTTACATTCTTACATACTTCAGGTGACCAAGTACTGTTGGTGCGAAAACAAATGAAAGCAATCTGTTCTACCTAGCTCAAGTTGCTGCAGCCAACAGAGCTGCCAGGTAGCTACAGTGATACACTGTACGCTTATGGGTGAAATGGAGAGTGGGTTGTGGGGTTGTGTGTGATTGCATAATGTATTTTGCATAATGTATCAGCTTAAAGCTTTTTTGTGATGGACTCGACTTGGACTCAACTTGGGATCAGTAAGGACTTGACACGGACTTGACTTGGATTTTTTAAAAATGGTCTCAGACTTGAACACTAGGGACTAGAGACTGGACTCTGACTTGAGTGTGTGTGTATGTGCAGTACAAAACTAATCTAAGTGAGACAAATGAAAAAGTATAGTCTCCAGAGTAGATTCTGCTGATTTAAAGGAAAATTCCGGTATTTAGCACTTTGAGTCCCTTTTCTGGTTTGTTTTGGATGAACTAGAGTGGTGGACACCGAAATTTTGACGATTGGTCCTGTCTCGACCTTTCTGGCTCGTTTTGAATCGCCTTTGACTACTCAGAGTGGTTGCCAACAGGCATACTGTAGTAGGCTACTCAAACATGTCCTAAAACAACCCTTAACGTTAGTTTTTAAAACGACTCTGAGCCGTCAAAGGCATTAAACTTTTCCGTTAGGATAAGTGAACGGCACTACTTGCGGAATGATATGAAAGACATATCGTAAGCGCAAAACCCGTTGCCATTGACAGCGATAATTATATGTTTGCAGCGGTAATTACATGAATATTAGGCAGGTCAATATAGGGTTCAACGTCAATATACAGTGGGCAGTGCTTCGACTTGGCCAGCTTCACTCGCGGTCCGCGCGTGGGATCACGAGGTATCACGCGACTTTAATTTGTATTTTCCCAGTGTGACGCTGCAACAACCCAAACAACCGGTAGATGGCTCAAGTGAGCAGGGTGTCTCGTAAAAAGAAATGGAGCCTGGAAAACCCTACACAGACTTCACTACAAACTTTAGCAGACTGGTTTAGAAATAATTTAATAGCCAGAAATATGCCTACCCTGCCCTAATAAATAAATATTTGGTTAACTGCGAGTGAATCCCGTTTGCAGCCCGTGAGAAGAAACATGGGACAAATTAAACATTCTGGTTTTCTCCGAAAGTGCAACGATGATAGACAGACATCATTTGGACAAAATATAGAGCATATTAACCTCCGTTGCTCAGCCAAATGCCTTCCTGTTACGTCCTGTTATCACGGAGTTACAGGCAATAAGCGATTTTGATGGTCACAAGTTTACTTCATTAGCGTTTTATTTTTTGATTATTAAAGAGTGTTTTTCATTTAAAGGTTTGACTTCGTGCTTATTCAGTAGAGCATTTAGTGCTCTTCCCAATCCCAGACGTTCACATTGCATGTTTGTTTGTAATGGATGCAACCGCTGAGATACGCTTGTCATAGGCGCCCGATACCGTGGATGCTCCGTCTCTCTGGCACCCACTGAAAACATTGAGCACCCGTGTGACAGCTTACAGTCCGGCTAAATTTACATTCATTTAAAATCAAACATCGCAGTTTATGTTAAATTCAGCATCTCTCATAATGTGATTGGATATGTTGCTGTCAATTCCCTACTTCATATACTAACCACCAATGAGAGCGTCTCTCGTGTATGAAAATTCCTGACACTTCCCACCTGAAGAATTAACGCAAGGCTTTGTCGGGTCTTCAGCCCGAATGTTTAAAATGTATATAGCCCTGAATATCATTTTAAAAGTAGTCTGACAAAGCTTATTGTTTTGTGACACAGCTAAACACTGGTACCTCATAGAACGTCTATAACATAGCCTAGGTGGTCGCAACTCACAAAAGTAAGCAGATAGAAAGAACTCACGCAAATCTAGCCTACAACACCCAGACAGCTTTATGCTTGGGGAGAGAGAGCCTACAAGACTGTGCTTTATGATTGTTGCCTTCTGATGGTATCTTGCTAATTCACTGAACTGCATTAGGTGACACAAATGGTATTGCCTTTAACTTATAACTCCTTGTCTGGCGACTACCAGGCCTATGGTTTTTAAAAGTCAGATGTTCCCTGACAAAGACATTCGAAAATTAAGAATGTTTATTGACTTGAAAAATACACTAATTTTTGCAAACTCCCTTCATTCAACCCTTGAAGACATCGCGGTCTGGTGCGCTATGTAGATCGTTTCTCGTCGTTCGCCTGTACAGAATAGAGGGCAATGCATTGTTCATGGCATGGAGGAAGATGAGACATGTTTTAAATGGTGCTATATCTTACCTACAGATTATATGCTTTAAGAAAATATGCATTTTAGGGTGTTTCATTTGTTTTCCCTGGACTGTATATGCCAAAATGTATCGGCTTTACACTATATTTGCCTATACAGAATATGAATGAATAGGAAGAAGATGGAAATGTTATTTTGTTGATTAATGTTATATTTCATGAACAGGGTATATGCTTCTACAATATGTAGAGTAGAGTTTGCGAGTATGTGGCTGTTTTATGCCTTTAATGAACCATGACCCATGTACTGTATAGGCATGCATTGTATATTTGTGTAGATCAATAATTGTTGGCATCTATCATTAGGGGGGAGCTAATTAAACTGAATCTTAAACTATATGCATAAGTAGATCAGAAATAATTATTATATCATTATTCATCATCATCCTCTGACTCCTCTGAAAGGAACTTGTGTGGATTATCACATTGTTCATTTTGACACGTTCCACAGGCAGCAGTGCAAGGTAATCCATATCTTCTACACGAACAGCGGAGTGTCTTGCAGAAATGCACACAATTAAGAACAGTTGACTGTCTCTGTACTTGGATCTAACATGAAAGAGTATTTGATTGAGGTTGATTCCATTCCATTCTGTAATCAGTATCTGAAAGCTAAACTGAGGGAGATGCAGGGAATGACATATGTTTCACAGAAGGGAAAGGTTTTGAAGGCATGGTGACACTGAGAGAGAAAACATCATGCATCCTCAGGTCCTACTATAAGAACACTAAAAAAGGTGGAGATGAAGAGTCATCTGTGACCTCTTAATCTGATAAAACATGAAAAACACTTTCCTAGGCTGAATAATGCTTCAGATATAGCCAAAATTAGCCTCTGGTGGCCATCTTGGACGCCATCTTGAAAATGACAAGTCTTTGAAAATGATGAACTGATACTTTAGTCTGACATATATGAATCAGTGACCTTTAAATCTGATTAAACACGACAAACACTTTCCTAGGCTGAATAATGCATCAGATATAGCCAAAATTAGCTTCCGGTGGCCATCTTGGACGCCATCTTGAAAATTCTAAGTCTTTGAAAATGATGATCTGATACTTTAGTGTGACATATATGATTCAGTGACCGCTAAATCTGATTAAACACGAAAAACACTTTCCTAGGCTGAATAATGCTTCATAGCCAAAATTAGCTTCTGGTGGCCATCTTGGATGCCATCTTGAAAATGACAAGTCTTTGAAAATGATGAACTGATACTTTAGTCTGACGTATATGAATCAGTGACCTCTAAATCTGATTAAACACGAAAAACATTTTCCTAGGCTGAATAATGCGTCAGATATAGCCAAAATTAGCTTCTGGTGGCCATCTTGGACGCCATCTTGAAAATTATAAGTCTTTGAAAATTATGAACTGATACTTTAGTGTGACATATATGAATCAGTGACCTCTAAATCTGATTAAACACGAAAAACACTTTCCTAGGCTGATTAATGCTTCAGATATCCCAAATTAGCTTCTGGTGGCCTTCTTGGACGCCTTCTTGAAAATGACCCCTTTACTGGGGTCAGATTTTACTAGATTTTTAAAATGTTATTAAGTACATCTAAAGGTATCATAATCAGTTGAAAAACCTTTTGTATCAATTTTTTTGAGGTTAGGTGTTTTTTTCTCCATATATTGACCCGCCTATATATCTTACCGTAGAACTTTGGGAAATCCCATTCAAGTCGATGGAGCATTCTACTAGCATTGTGAAGAGCCGTGTAATAAATTTATTTAACATAGGTGTGCTTGTACTGGAATTTTTCAAGCTGCTTATATGTAGATATGTTATTTTTCTGTACATGCATGTAGGCTAGGACTACTGTGTAGGCTACGCGACATTGGGATTCCCGTCCATATAGGCAGCAGTTGAGGTTGAAGTTTGGGTACGCTATGTTGTGGGTTCGGATATGGAATAGAAATAGAAATGGTCTGTTCCCAAATTCGCAGTAATGATGCCCTGACGACGAACGCAACAGTGGAACGCACGCAGATGCGCATTTTCTTTTGACATGGATTGCCCTTTAAGTAACTATGCAAATAATATTAATGGAAAGGTGTGGTCTCTCAACAAACCAGCGAGCAGTTTAGGCCTATTAGCAACTTAAGTTAAAAGCGAGCTTGCTGACGCAGTCATAAAAATAAACAATTGTAAGTTGGCATCATGACAGTGCTATATGCGGTTATAGCCGATAGAGGGACGCAAAGCGAATGCAGAAGTGCCGTTCACCCTGTTACGAGTTGATGAACCACTGAAACGATTTTGGAAACATTATTTTAAGGCGCAAAAAACTCTTTGGTGTTGCTTTAAGCCTTGTGTGCACAGACGGAATTTTGGCTAGGCTTTTAAGTCTACCCAAGCCTATTCCCGACACTTGTCAAAAATGCAATGGTCGGATTAATTAGGCTTTGGAGCAATGGGCTTAAATGTTGTCGGAAAAATGAGAAATGCCAAATGCTGAAAAGAGGTTTAAGATAATGTTCACTCTGCTTTCTTTCATGTGTCTTTCATGTTTCTGCACCATACTATTACATTTTCGTCCATTTTTTTTGCTGCACCCGTATTTTGTAATAATAACCGCAATATGTAATAACTTACATAATGCAGCAAAATTTATTACATATTGCGTTTAAGCAGTTTAATACATAATGCGGCAGATTATTACATAATGCGGTGTTATTACATAATGCATTGTTACAGCCCTGTACCCAATAGAAAAGACAAGATCAGAGATGAAAAGATTTTAGATTTTATCTGGAAACTCTTAATGATGACCTAGTATAGAGGGAGACTTCTGAGACTTGTGAGGCAACGTTGGTTTGGATCTTCATTAGGCTAGGCTACGATAGAATGTGCATGGTCAGGCAGCAGTGCCTAAAAGGATACACTTACTTCAGATGTGGTAGGTTTCCCTGTAATTTTATCTATATGGGTCCCAACCCCATCCTCCCCCCCCAGCTCCTGGTAATCACCCCCTATCCCTCAAAACTGTAGCACCAGTGGTTCTTGAGACATAGAAATTGCATTTATCCTAAGTAATATATACATTTTAGGATTTAGTAATTGAAGTAATCAACATAGACTGACATATTTCACATACTTTTGCTGAGGGCCTGAGTGCCTTGCAAGTTCAGCCAAATCTGATGATCCATCAAATGTGTCATTATGTATGATTACTGACTGCTTTCGTTGTGTTACACAGAATTTCACCTACCGCTGGGACCACAGCCATGCCTTCACTGTTGTGGATGTAGAGCGAACAGCCTACCAGACCTCAGTCCAACTCATGTTCAGGTTAGCCATTCCATATGTGTTTTCTAGCTACAGTTGTGTTCAAATGAATAGCAGTGTGTTAAAAAAGTAAATAAAGTGCAGATATCTTTAATGGCATTTATTTCCATGTTTCTAATGTAATAGAAAGTAATTACACATTTGATTTCAAATCAAATTATTAAACATATTTTTTATCAAATAACAAGTGTTATTTTTTACAGAAAGCAAATAAAAGGAATATTAATCTGTTCCAAAAATAGACATACAATAGGCCTTTATCACGGCAGCCGAAGTAGGAAGTGAACAGCCCTGTTCCTGTGTGAGCACAGGTGTTTCTAATTAAGTGTCAGATTCGGCCACAGTTACTTCAACCAGAGGCCTCGTTAATGTTTTTAGGAACACCTGTGGTTTGCCTGCTAACAGGAAAGTGAACAGCCCTGCTTCAGCTGCCTGTGGGCTGCCGTGATAAAGGCCTATAAACACAGAAAAAAAAAAATTCAGATTTAAATTTAGATTTAACTTTAAATATAGATTTAACTTCACTTTAAATGATCGAACTTATATTTTTTTGCATAACCATTGTTTTTGATAACGGTTGACAGGATGAACTATCTATATTCCACACTTCCTTCAGAAACTCTGCCCTACAAAGGCAAAAGGCAGTAACTGCATTTTTGGTCGAAAATGAGTTATTGTCATTTTTGGGATATTAAAGACTTCCTTTATCATGTGGATAAATATCTATACTCAATTTGACTGTTTTTTTTTCGAAAAAATAGAGGGTTGTGTTCACAGTAACTCCCAAAAACATACTGCCCTACAAAGGCAAAAGGTGGTAACTGACCAGATTGTCAAACTGAGAAAAATGACCTCAAAGTTTTTTGTTTTGTCTACACAAATGTACTGTATTATAGGTAGAGCAATGAAAATCTGGTGACTTGTTGTCCTGATGAAGAAATGTGTGTATGGGTCAATGACGTGACGCTCATTTTTTTGTGTACATATGGGTTACATACATTTAAAATTGTTAAAATGTGAAAATAATTTGACAAATTATTTTCAAATATCATTTTCATCAAACCCTAATCTTAAAGTTTTGGATTTATTTAATTTTGAAAGAGTATTAACTGAATTTGGGTAAAATTGTCAACACGGTGTAACCACAAAAACATGAACCAAATAATTACACTTGCTGAAAAAAATGTAAAATACTCTCCAAAATCCCTTCTAAAATAATCTGGCATGATCTTGCACAAGAACTTTTCAATATTTAATACAAGTAATGAAACCCCATTGTTCTGAATGTTTGAATTAATATGGGGAATCGTGTCTGTCACATCAACCACTTAAAATGTCAAGTGGTGTAACCACCATTTAAGGAGCAATTTTGTATGTATTATGTCAGAGAATCATGTGACAGGAAATTATGTCATAGAGAAGGACCCTTCAAGACCCCAAATGCTATGAGTCAAGGTTAGCAACTCTCTTAAAGTAACATAATAGTGTTTTTAGTCCATGGCCAGGCAAGCTTAGGTTGCATGTCAAATGGTATGACCTATTAAAAATGTTGATAAATCATAATAATCATAAAATATTCAATTTAATGTAAAAACTGTGTTTGAATATTCACATAAAGGTGAAGTGTGTACATAATTGTCCATAATAATGCCTGCAAATTTTGCTTTTAAATAGAAATGTCAAATGGTGTAACCGGTTACACCATTTGACTCTTTTTTGTTTGAGACCAGTTTGATCAGATTCAGGGCCAAGAGTATGTAATTTTAGGTGCCAATTATGTTATTTTTATCATTTAAATAGTGACTAACTGTTTAGCGTTTCGTTTTAAATTTAAACTTCCATAATTATTTTTTTAAATTTTATTATGATGTATGTTAACAGTATGTTCAAATTATAAATAAATTTATTATATAAAAATGTACCTCTTGTCCCCCAATGGATGCCACTTACAAGCAAGAAAAACTTGTCTCGCCACAGAGTGCATGTGAACGCAGACCCTGCTGTTGGTTGGTGGTTAAGAAATTATCATACCCACTCTTTCACTCACTCTTATTCTCTCTCACACACACTTTGGGCCCTAATTTAGCAATATAAAATGCATGGTCACTAGCAAATAGCGTAAATACATTTAGGAATTTGTCCAGTCCACATTCGGGGTGGTTTTGTTATCAAACGTCAGTTGCCTGGCGAAAAGGTGGCTCTTATGTTTCTTAATCAGTCATGGGTGTGTTTTGGGCTTAACATCCTTTAAACCAATGAGGAGGACATATGTCATTCCCTTTAACAGCAAGCAGAGCAACTTCAAACAGCGCATCAGTATTTTGATAGTCAGCAGTGTATTTGAAGGAATCTGCTTGTACGCAAGACCGTATGGAACAGGTATTCCACTAAGCCATTCTTTACTAAAACCGAGTAGAGTATAGGCTACACAAATCTGCACTTGTCTATTAATTGAACATATAGGCAAAGTGAAACTATCTTCACTGTGGTGTCATAGTCAATGACAAAACAGTTATACACAGTTAATTACTTTCAATATTGACTGACAATGGGTTACCAGCAAAACCATAGCCTGAAAAAAGCAAAACTTCCCCCTATAATGTTCGAATGACTGAATAAACAACCTAAGGACATTTATTTTGCAGAGGAATTGCTGCTTACATCTCGTGACAGTGCGTCTTCAGCTGTGTTTCATATGCGCCTTTCGCTATAGACCAGGCTTTTCTTGGTCAGTGGCGTAATGCTTTTAGTCAGTATAAGATAGCGATTTTTAGATCATGTGCCAGATCACACCTTATATCGGTAATTGCCTCACCCCTGTAAGATAGGAAAAAACTTTGCGTCAGAATAATAATATGCTTTGCGCCAAGTTTTGCATCGCGAAAATAGGGCCCTTTATCTCACTCTCTTTGAAAATAATGGGTATAGACTGAAATTGTATGAGAACTGAATTGAAATCAAATAGAACACAAGTTTCTTCATTGATGTTATGAAATGATATTTGATATGGAATATGATGAATGACATGAATACATATCAAAATATCCAATTCAGTTTATCTTGATGCCTATTTTCTGTGGCAATTTCTTGTTCTATTGCTATAAATGTTTCATGGTCAATTGGTGTAACCGATTTATGTCAATTGGTGTAACCAGTATTTTGTCTAAAATACTAATAATGTACAAAAAAATTAATATGGATAATGATTTAATACTCTACTTTACTGTAATAATGGTTGTTTAAACAATTTTTACTCAAATGGTCAAAGAATAGACAGAAAACAAGATGTTTACAGCATATGGCCTTGCTCAGTACAATGAAAAACCCATATAATTTAAATTTAGAAATAAATATAATAAAACATATTCTCATAGGATATTACAAAATAAACTAATAATTTCATGAGAGCAATTGCATGAACTCTAGGAGGTGTGAAATATTAGATATGTGTCATTTTTGTGTTACACCATTTGACAATTTAACAGGCTGTTAGTTCTATTTTTTGTTAAAAAATAGCATACATGTCATATTAAATAATATGAATACAACAGAAATATAAAGTATACACTTTAGCAAACCTCAGGCATGTTTTGTTTTAAAGGTTTAAACATATTTTTAATTTTCTCATCTTACCAACCCTTATCTGTCACTGACCCGTATATAAAAAAATCTTGTGCTCAAAGTTGACCTTTAACCCTTATTAGTCAGATACTGTACTCTGCCTTGTACTAAAAATAAGGAGTCATGCAAAAGCAAAAGTTGAGTTGAATTCAACAACAAATATGAGTTATTTGTACACTATTAGCACTTGTGGTTTAGTGTCTAGTTCCATTTTAATAGACCATCTTTGATAAGTATTATTAGGGGTGAATAACTGTTCTTGTGGTACTACCACCTTATAAGCCCCATACTGAGCCATGCATATTTAGGTCACAATTCATATGCAACAACTTATTTAATAACTATGGGGGTAATTAGGAGCTTACATAGGGGAAATTCTTAATAAAGGGTATAGTAAGGGTAGAATAAGGTCTTGCAGAATTAGTGACTTATAATGACTTTCCCCCTGGGGATCAATTCTATCTATCTATCTAAATGGCTAGTATGCTACTAATATATTGGAATATCCAGGCAACACTCCGGTGTGAGGAACCACTGCAGGTTTATTCACGAGACCAGGAGCAACGTCACTGGCAACAGCATGTTCCAGTAACCCTACTCGAAGTTCTCTAGGGTGAGGCCCCATCTTACACACGTTAGTTACATCGTAGTAATACAAATCACATGAGCACAAGGTTCTTTCACAAAAATCCCCAAACATGCAGAAACACAACAATACATGGACACTTCTTGGACATAGCATCTGACCCATGTGCCATACGCAAGTCATGTGGCTATTCCTATACCATCACTGTCAGCCCTACTAGCAAGGGAGACATGCGACATGGAATGTTCAGGTGCACAGAACGACAGTTAATCAATATTCTGACTCACTAAACATTCACAGACGTAGACCATACAGAGGTAATGCATAAACATAATGCTAAACTAAATGTACATTCATTACCTACTAGACTGAATTGCACTTTCCATGCACACTAAACTAAACTAGCCTACACTGAATGCATGGAAACTACCCTGAACTGAATGCATGGACTCGTGGTCATGATAAAAAAACATTGATAAACTTTCTGTAAAAGTTTATCAAAGTAACAATACATGTAAAGTAATATAATACAGGTGATATATCGAAGTTTAACTTAAACAACATTTTACAGTTACAAAATTAAAACAAAGCGGGGAGTGCTTAGTACAGTGAACCTACCCAATGCAAAGCATACCGCTTCTGATTGGGTACGGCAACAATACAAGGACAAAACGCAGCAGAGTTGCAGTATACCGTTTCTCCAAAGGGGGCTCCAAAACACCAATCTAAATAAAGCTGCTTAATTACGGCAAAAATCACATACAAACACTAAACTACATTTCTAACTCTGTTACACCCACCTCCCCTGAATTTCACCAAATTTGAGCAGCAACCAAATAATACTTCCAAAGGCAAAAAGTACACTACTTTCAAACACTAGACAGAGGGTCACCAATTACAGGACAGCCAACCACAAAGGTATCCAAATAGGATGAAGTGGAAGAAGAGGTGCGCAAACTCACACAACCAACCACTGGCAGTAGGGTCCCTTGTACCCCCACAAGACCATAAAGCCATAAACAATAAATTCCATAAATTCTCCATAAAGCTAATCAGAAAAGCTTGGACCACATAACCATGTTACCAAATGTGTGTATGACCTCAACTCTAACTATGTCTAATCATGAAACACCTGAAACACTGACCTGCAGATAGCCTGCATAGATGGATGTGTGTGAACAATATCTTGTTGTAGTAACATAGTTTGAATCAGTCTGTCAACTGGCTTGAGAATGCGACCAAATCTAGACCTCATCTGTGCGGAATGCGGATGTACTAGGATTTTCAGACTGTGAGACATAAGCTACTGTATCAACATTGTTCATGTCATTAGCTTTGTCTGTCTGTGTATATTGTGATACCATGAGAGGCTGCACGGCTCTCAGCGGGACAGTTCAGCAGTGCAAGGACACAAGGTTATAACACAACGAAGGTTTTTAATAAAGTTCTTGGGAATTAACAAAAAGGTATGCCAAGTTCAAAAGGGTAACTAAGGATAAGGTTGATCTTTCAACAGTCAAAACTTAATGTCTCTTCAAACGTGAAATCATAGTCCCATTCCCTCAGGAAAATATCTTCTTGGAAACCGGTCTTCAGCCTTACTTTAGTCAGCGCCGCAGCCCGTGGCCAATCCAGCGGTAAGTATTCCAGTCTTCAGGTAAGTATTCCAGTCTTCAAGTACTTCACGTGGAAAGTGCTACTTCGACGGTCTGTAGCTTCTCTGAGAGCACAACTTGGAGCTTGTCTCCCAAACCCCACTCTGACACCAACTGTGTCTCTGCGCCTTAAAAAGCCCTTCGGCTCATCAGGCCCTGATCGGTCTCAGGTGTGTTGGGATCTCGTGTGTTGAGGGGTGGAGTTTCCAACTCCACCAGCAGATGGAGCCAAAGCTGTCCGTGACTGCAGCCATCTCAGGGGAATGTAGCGCCCCTCCAGGACGCAGCCTCTCGTGACATCACACATCCCCCCCAAGACCGACGTCCTCGTCGGGGTGAAGGAGGCGAAGAAGGCGTTGCGCCCGGGAGAGGACATCCGCATTGCCGTGGCGCTTGCCAGCCCTGTGAACAACAGAAAAGTTAAACGCTTGCAAGCTCAAAACCCATCTGGTAACCCTCAGTCTCCCGGTTCCTGGCCAGCCACTGTAGAGGGGCATGATCAGACACTACCGTAAACCGTCGTCCCAGGAGGTAGAACTGCAGGGATTCCAGGGCCCAGGTTACAGCAAGGCATTCCTTTTCCACAGTGGAATAGTTCTTCTCCCTTGGAAGTAGCTTAGAGAACGGGATGTTCCTCACCGTCATGTGCCTGGGCGAGTACAGCACCCAGACCCACCTCCGAAGCATCTGCCTGGTCAATGAAGTCCTTCTTGAAGTCCGGCGCCACCAGGATCGGACTGGAACACAGGACTTGCTTCAGGTCGACGAAGGCTGCCTCCGCCTCGGAATTCCACCTCACCATTTGTGAGTGGCGTTTGGTTGTCAGCTCTGTTAGAGGTGCAGCAATGGTAGCAAAATCCGTAATAAACCGTCTGTAGTAGCCGGCTAGGCCCAAAAACAACCTCACCTGTTTTTTGGTGATGGGCCATGGCCAGTCCTGTATGGCCCGCAACTTGGCTTCCTGAGGCTTGGTATAGTCTATATATATGGTATATGTCCCCTGGAACTCTTCGGTAAGGGCCCAACGAGGTCCAGTCCAATCCTCTCAAACGGGGTCTCGATAATGGGCAAGGGAATGAGCGGGTTTCTATATGTGGGCTTGACCAACCCCCGCCCAATGGTGTACCCCAGGTAGTTCGTCTCGCTGAAGGCCAGCCTACACTTCTTTGGGTTTGCCGTGAGCCCTGCTTCCCCGAGTGAATCAATCACAGCTCGGGGTAAGTGGCTGGCCCAATCGGGACTTTGTATGACTACATCGTCCAAATATGCTGCTGCGTACCTCTTGTGGGGTGCGAGGACGCGATCCATCAAGCGCTGGAACGTGGCAGGCGCTCCGTGGAGACCAAACGGGAGCCGGGTATACTTGTAGAGCCCCCCTGGTGTGGCAAAGGCCGTCTTCTCCTTCGACACCGGGGTCAGGGGCACCTGCCAGTAGCCTTTGGTGAGGTCAAGAGTGGTTAGGAAGCGAGCATGCCCCAAGGAGTCTATCAAGTCATCAACACGAGGCATGGGGTATGCATCAAACTCAGACACTTCGTTTAACTTCCGATAGTCATTACAAAATCGGACTGACCCGTCTGGTTTGGGGACCAGTACAATGGGACTTGCCCAGGCACTTTGGGACTCTTCGATCACCCCCAGCTCCAGCATCTTCCTTACCTCCTCCTGAATAACCACTTTACGAGCCTCCGGCACGCGGTAAGGGCGCTGGTTTACTGTTTTGCCAGGCATGGTGTGGATCTCGTGTTGGACCACCTCCGTGTGCCCAGGTAGGGAGGAGAAGACATCTCGGTTATGCATCCACCAACCCAGGGCCATCTGCCGTTGATGTGGGGACAGGCTTGGACCCACCTGGACCTCTTCTCTCCCTGGTTCCTTGGTCTCTGTGGGGGGTAGACAGCTGAACAACGCCTCCCTGGCGTGCCACTTTTTTAAAAGGTTAACATGGTAAATCTGCTCAGGCTTTCTTTTATCAGGTTGCCTCACCTTGTAGTTTACCTCTCCCACACGTTCAATGACCTCATATGGCCCTTGCCAGGTTGCCAGGAATTTGTACTCCACGGTTGGCACCAGGACCAGCACTCGGTCCCCGGGCTTAAACTCTCTGGGTTGAGCAGATCTATTGTAGGAGGCTTGCTGTTGCCGTTGAGCAGTCTCCATGTGTTCACGCATCATGGGATAGACAGCCTTCATTCTCTCTCTCATGGCCCCGACATGCTCGATCAGGGTCCGCTGTCGGCACGGTTGCTCCTCCCAGGCCTCCTTGGCGATGTCCAGCAGTCCTCGGGGTCTGTAAGAAAGCAAGAGCTCAAAGGGTGAAAAACCCGTAGACGACTGAGGTACTTCTCTCACCACAAACAGTAGGTACGGTAGCAGCTGATCCCAGTTGCGCCCATCTTCCCCGATCGCCTTCCGCAGCATGGATTTTAGGGTTTTGTTAAAACGTTCGACTAGCCCGTCTGTCTGGGAGTGGTAGACTGACGTTCTCAGCTGTTTGATCTTCAGCAGAGCACAGAGTTCTTTCATCACCTTGGACAACAATGGACTCCCTTGGTCTGTCAATATCTCCTTCGGGAGCCCCAGACTAGTTGACAGAAGGAACAACTCCTTGGCGATTTGTTTGGATGTAGCCTTCCTCAGCGGGATGGCCTCAGGATATCGGGTTGCATAGTCCAGGATGACCAGAATGTACTGATGTCCCTTGGAACTCTTCGGTAAGGGCCCAACGATGTCCAGTCCAATCCTCTCAAACGGGGTCTCGATAATGGGCAAGGGAATGAGCGGGTTTCTATATGTGGGCTTTGGCGCCACCCGCTGACACTCAGGGCAACCACGACAGTAGTTCTCGATCTCTTTGTGCACTCCTGGCCAAAAGAAGTGTCGCAAGATTCTCTCTTTTGTCTTTTCTACCCCTAGGTGAGCCCCTAGCGGGTGGGTGTGTGCTAGGTTGAGTATGGTGGCCCGGTGGGGCTGTGGTACGAGGAGCTGTTCATGCACCTCACCATTTTTCCGTACCACCTGATACACTAACCCCCGGTTTACTGCAAAATGGGGGTAGGTAGGGCTTGTCCTATCCCCTAGCACCACTCCCTCTATCACCTGCACATTTTTCAAAGCATTTGTAAGAGTGGGATCTTGTAACTGGGCTGTACCATACTGGCCTGTGAGAGGGGGAAGCTCTTTGGTGCCTTGGACGTCTTCCTCGCAGGAGATTGGAGCACTTCCTGGGACCATGTTCTCTTCCCCCGTGTCTGGACCAGTCTCTGAATCAGCCTGGGCACCTGCCATCCCTGCAAGAGCACAGGCTGGAGTGAGTGGTTCTGAGGGTTGTACTTGCGTATTCTCAGGATATGTCTTACCTCTCCGCTTCCGAGGTACTCTCCGGAGTCTCCCTCCACAGTGGGTGAAAGGCTGGGCAGTCTCGTCCAATTAGGACAGGAACAGGTAGGGAATCAACCACCCCCGCCGTCGTGAGGATGGTTCCCCTGGTGGTGGTCATTGTGAGTTCAGTGGTGGGGTAGTCTCTGGTGTCTCCATGGACACAGGAAACCGTGAGGACTTTCCTGGGGTCAGACACGATGAATCCACCAGATCCTCACGTAGCAGGGTGACCCGGCTACCGGAATCTAGCAGAGCTTCCACATCATGGTGATTCACAGTCACCGGGCAGGTGGTTGGGCGCCATCTACGACTCCCAAGGTGGGCGGGTGGTGAGCTGGAGAACTCAGCAGTGGGCATAGGCTCATCTGCCGGTTTCCCACACTGCCAGGAGATGTGTCCCATCTCCCCACACCGGTAACACTGTCGGGTTTCACTCTCCCGGTGTCCTCTTCCTGGTGCCGGCTGGTCTCTGGCTCCCCCTGGAGCCTGGACAGCTCCTGAAGTGGCTGGGTTGGAAACCTTGGGGTTCTTTGGACGGGCTCCTCCCGTCTGTGGCGGGGACGCACTCTGGGGCTCCTTTCTGGAAGCCCGAAGCATCTCTGCTGTGGCCTGGTACCTTTCCACAGCTTCCGCTGTCGTCAAGGCCTGTTGACTGATGAGCCGTTTCGCCTCATAAGGCAGGGCCCGTAAATACTTGTCCACCACAACGGCCTCCACTACTGCAGCTGCCGTACTCTTCTCCGGGTCCAGCCATTTCCGCGTGATCCGGACAAGTTCGTGCATTTGTGCACGAGGAGGCTGGTCTGGTTGAAAGGTCCAGCTGTGGAAACGCTGGGCCATGCCAAACTTGGTAAGCCCACTTCTGCTGAGGATCTCCGCCTTCAGTGCATCATAGTCAGTCGCCCTGTCAGAGGCCAGGTCCCGGACAGCATTCAGCGATTCCCCCGACAGAAAGGGGGCTAACAGTCCAACCCACTGTACCTTGGGCCACGCTTCCCTAGTGGCTGTAGCTTCAAAGGCGTGCAGGTACGCCTCAACGTCATCTGTGGCCCCCATCTTAGATATAAAATCACTCGCCCTTATTGGGCGGACATTATGAACGGCCAACTGTCTCTGCAATTGCAGTTCAGTTTCTCTTTTGCTCCTCCAAGAGAGCCACGTTCGCTTGCGTCTGGGCTTGCTGGCCAGCCACCAGCGCTTTCAAAATGGCCTCCATTTTGTTTTGTGGGCGGTCTACGGCCAATTTGGAAAATTGGGATATCAACTGTTCAGTGTCCTCCTCTGACATGCACTATTAGCGCTTGAACTCCACTTCTCCACCATATGTGATACCATGAGAGGCTACACGGCTCTCAGCGGGACAGTTCAGTGCAAGGACACAAGGTTATAACACAACGAAGGTTTTTAATAAAGTTCTTGGGAATTAACAAAAAGGTATGCCAAGTTCAAAAGGGTAACTAAGGATAAGGTTGATCTTTCAACAGTCAAAACTTAATGTCTCTTCAAACGTGAAATCATAGTCCCATTCCCTCAGGAAAATATCTTCTTGGAAACCGGTCTTCAGCCTTACTTTAGTCAGCGCCGCAGCCCGTGGCCAATCCAGCGGTAAGTAGCTTCTCTGAGAGCACAACTTGGAGCTTGTCTCCCAAACCCCACTCTGACACCAACTGTGTCAGAGTGGGGCATCAGGCTCATCAGGCCCTGATCGGTCTCAGGTGTGTTGGGATCTCGTGTGTTGAGGGGTGGAGTTTCCAACTCCACCAGCAGATGGAGCCAAAGCTGTCCGTGACTGCAGCCATCTCAGGGGAATGTAGCGCCCCTCCAGGACGCAGCCTCTCGTGACATCACAATATTACTAATCTGTGTAGATATAATATTATAATCTGTCTGTGTATATTACTATATTACTAATATATTAATTAAGCTTAACCAACTTTATTATAAGGGGCCCCACACTGATAGCTATATATTACTAATATATTAATTAAGCAACCAACTTTATTGTAAGGGTCCTATGAGGAGTGGTTCATAATGGGATAGGCAGAAGCACAGTTTAATAACAAATAGATAAATAATAATATTAACTTTTAGACCCTTAGAACCAATAAGGGATTGACGCAAAGTGCATCAAAAAACACCCTTTCTTCTCTGTTACATTGCTCCAGAACTCTTCATCGCAGCGAGATGAAACCTTTATTGCGTGACAGAGCAGAAGTGGGGCTTTCCAACGAGACTACACACTTGTCTGTACGATCAAGTATGACAATTTTAAAAAAATATGAAATTAAATCAAATTGCATCATATTTACAGTCTATACTTTTCTGCGTTCACCTGCGCACCCATTACTCTCGTTTGAATTACTCGTGAACCCGTGATCACATAGATATGGCAAGCATATCAGATGAAAGAGGAGACACAGGGCTATACAATGATACCATGTATATCGATCCTTCTGGCTTATAAGAACAGACGAAGTGACTGCAAAATAATAACATCATGTACACAAACCAACACTGCACACCCATTACTCTTGTTTGAATTACTCGCGGACCCGTGATCGGATAGATATGCCACACATGTCAGATGAAAGAGGAGACTCAGAGCTATCATTTGATTCCAAGTACATCCTGGGTTATAAAACAGACGAAGTGACAGCATAATAATAACTTCATATAGACTTACCCCACGTTTTTGTCTGTTTTTGTGGCAAAGCATGTTTATAATCCAATATCGTGTGTTTCTCTATGGCAAAGCATGTTCATAATCTGGTTTTGAGATCCTAGCAAATTCCTGCATGGCATCCAATCCCAGGCTCACATTGCATCCCAATTTGTTCAACAAAATACACCTTTTTTGCCTTTACTTTGTTCATGGCAATGCAGTAAAAAGTTGAGAATCATTATGAGTGCATACACCATAGGCATGCAGGCTAACACGCAACCTCGGGTCAAGTCAGGTCAGATCAGTTCGTGTCACAGATATGGAGCGCAGAAAGGTCATTTTTCATCACTAAATAAAAAATGGCATTTATTTCTATAAATCACTCACCACATATTTCTGTAAATTGCTCAGCCCCATAGTATCCCTCCAACATGACAATTGTATTGCCCTACACACACATGAAATGTAGAGCTATGAGCTTGCTGTGGTGAGATAAATGTCGAAATACAAGAATTTTTATAATACACTTTTTATATTTTAATTCTTTAAAAATCAAAATAAAATCAATGCTAGTACTAATACATGAAATGATCTGGATAGCCTAGACTCTGCTGAAAAAAACAATATATAATATGTGTGTGTGGCACTTACAATGACCAGAATAAATCCTTATGAATAAAGGTAGTGAAAATGCCCTAAAAACAACTTAGGGTTCTAAGGGTTAACATTTAGTTTGTAAATAAACATTTAACATTTAAATTATGTAAGTAAATTATGTAACTGTTAATTAGTGCCAAAAATACATTTAGTTAACTATTAACAAATATTAATACAATATTATTTAATAGATTTGTTAAAACATTAACATCCAGATTTTATGCAAACAACTAATATTTAATTAATGATGAAAAAATGATTAACTTGTGGCAAATAGATAATTTAGTAACAATTAATAAATATTAACAAAGGGTTAGGTAATTACTAGTTTGCTATTTATTATGGCACCTAATTATGGAGTGTTACCGGTTTATTTTATAAACCACAACGAAAATAGACGATAACAAACACTAGACTAATGTATAAGCAGGAAGTAATCAGTTTTCAGTAGTGTGGTGCGGAGGTGTGTGGGGTGTAGGAGATGTAGCATATGCATGTTGCATGTTACATCAAAGGAAATATAAAGTAAAGCAAGCAAGCAGCAAGGCGCAAAGCAACCGAACAGTGTAGCCGAGACCCAGAAGTAGGCCGCGATCTAGACCCCGCCCACTTCATCAGTCCTAATTGCGGAGACACATGCAGACCATTACAGACAAGGCCTGGCGGCCATCACAAGTGTCTTCTGGACAACTATCAAGTCTGCAGTCTTTCCGATGATTGTGGTTGTGTTTACTGAACCAGACTAAGAGTTTAAAGGCTCAGAAAACTGACATTTCTGTATTATAACTTTATTCTACAGTAATATATTGAGATACTCATTTTTGTTTTTCATGAGCTGTAAGCCGTAATCATCAAGATTAACCAAAATTTGTTGTAATACTTTGCCAAAGTAATAATAATAATAATAATAATAATTATAATAATAAGATTTATTTGTATAGCACCTTTCATGCAGTGCTTTACATTTGGAGCATGTAACACAATAATAGAGTCAGTGGCCTGTGGCCTCTCTCTTTTGGGAAGGAAAAAAGGGGCTATGGGATGAAGTTTGGGACTCTTGACACACTAACTTTAAAGCGTTACTTCTTTTCCTTATCCAAAGAGAGAGGACACTTTGGCAAAGCATTGTATCAAGCACTTCTTATAACATGTGTACTGATGATCTATACGTACACACAAATACATTATGCATGGACAACATAAGTATGTGATATTACATATTGTTACATAGGTTGTTACACTGTACATTATGTAGAAAGACCGGAACAAGGACCACTTAAAATAAAGTGTTATGCGCATTTTAGCAATGTGGTAAAACATACAAAGTGCCTGTGCTTGTTTGGAACATGTTGATGTTAGGTACATTTCATCAACAAGTTATAAACTCCTGTGTCGCCTTTCAAAGTACTCAGCAGGTTTGTCTTTGACAGTAGGGTGCTTTGTTTCCATGTGGTGTTTTAGTTTTGATGGTTTCATGCTCTCATGTGCCAGCAATTCACTGCACACTGCAACTGGGGTTTCTGTCCATTGTTGGATAAACTCCGCAACACACCCAGCATGGTCCCGACACACCAGTTAAGAAACACTGTGCTAAATACTATTAAGACTTTGCCTGCAATCATGCTCCACGGATAGATAAAATGAAAATTGAGGTTTTTGGCAAGGTGGGCAGTGGTCAGTGATCCAAAAGAAATGTCAAAATCAACACAAACAATGTTTTACTGAACACAAAATCAAGCTTCTGCCATAATCGTTGCAGTCTTTAGGTATAAATGCAGCTTCAATCCTTATTCCAATAAAAAACATGTGGGATGTACTTCCAGGCATCGATCTTGTAGAGTGGACCTGGAAAGTCACCTGGAAAGTCCATCCCGAAGGTTCTGTATGATAATTAGATAACACATTGAATGAGATAGTTATCAGAGGCTTTCCCCCATACCGATTTTAGTGTTTCTCACACCTCGATTTCTTCCTGGCCCCAGGTTGTCTGAATTCCAGAGTAGGAACAATAAGAACACACCATTTGATTCTACACGATTGTGCATCATATCACTCAAAGGAATTTCAGGATGGAATTCAAAGGAGGAAATCTTACATATGGTTCACTTGTACTGTGCCAGAGCACGATTGTCCTTCTTCTCCTCTCCCCCACTGACCTACACTCACACTGCACTTATCAATCTGTGCCAGAGCACAGTTGAGACGAAGCACTTTAGAGTCTTTACTTGAGAGTGTATTTTATTACCATGCAACCTTGCATGTGAGCAGTTAACAAAGCAGTTATATTTATTACGTCATAATTCACTTACTAGATGCATACCGAGCCCAAATGAACCGAGTCCACCTCTTCAAGCGGGACGAGTATAGTAAGGAGCGAACACACTAGTCAAATGAACTGGACTTTAGGGGTCAAACGTAATTGGGCATGGTATGGATGGCATAGTGTGAGTGCGTCCTAAGATAAATCACCAAAGCCTGATTTTTATACCTCTTTTTACTCAACTTTACCATGCCAATAATTGTACAGGGTGCTGAATGTGTAGTATGCATTTTGCATGGTTGTGTATTTAAATAAATATGTGTTATGGATTAAATGTGAAGTCTTTTGTCTCTCCTCAATCCCACAGAGAGCATGTCCAGGAACCCACAGAGGACCAGCTGATGGCCACGCTTCAGCAGCACCCTCATTTACATCTTACTTTGTGATATAACATACTATTCATGGTGATTGGCATTCTGAAGTTATTTCAACTGGTCCCTATCAATTAGCTTTGTGGAGCTACTCAGGGTAGAGGTGCCAGTGCAAAATCTGAATCTGGATATTGGATATGCATATCAGATAACACAACCCACAACCCAATAGTCTGATACAAAACAGTTTGAGTTATGTGTGTGACATTGGGGCATTTGTATTAATGGGTGCTTTGTATAGACCCTTATGAATCTTATGAGTCTGGTGATATGAATTGACATGATTGACATGATATTTACTCTTTAGAAAGTTTTAAACAAAGTTTTAAATGTCTTTTGTTTTGCTGAGGGTGGGAGCATGTCATACATTTATTTTAAAAATCAACGTTCATGTACCAAATAAACTGAATTGCATTTCATATAACCAAATGCATATTTTTTTCATTATGCTTTATTATTTTGCTTTACTGATATCATGGAACTATTGTTACTTCAGCAGAGAGAGTAGACCATTGGATAAACTTGAAAATGTTGTTGCAGGTGATGTACACAGCTTATTTAAATAAAAAAGAAAGGGCCAAATGATACCTGATATCTGCAAAATATGTGCCATTTAAATGTAATTTCATAAATAATTGTTTAATTATGAATTTTAAGTAATATCAATCAAACTGAAGTTTTTTGATTAGATTTATTTGTACTTAAAGGTGCTCTAAGCGATGCCACACGTTTTTTAGGCTAAAACATGTCACTTACTGCAAACATCACCTAACCAACCGCTAGCTGTCTGTGTCCTGAATACACTGTAAAAAAACGCGATCTCTGTGGACAGCCCAGGCTCCAAAAACGGCAACAAAAACAACCTGGGCAAACCTAGCCCATAAGAACATAACAAACGGTTCCAGCAAATGACAGATGAGATGCGCGTTTAGGAGAGTTTCAATCGCACGGGAGCAGTACGGGAGGGAGGGGGAGGAAGTAGCAAGCTAGCTCTCTGTTTTGTTTGAAAGTCCCAGCATCGTTTAGAGCACCTTTAATTTAAACCAACCAAATTCAGTTTGACTGATATTACCTGGAATATACATTAAATATTTGTTTTTTGCAAATTATCTCTTCTTGTGATGTTTTCAATTATTTTGATGTCGGGAACCCAATTTTTTGAAGGAAAGGCAAAATCCAAGTAAAAGCTTTCAAGTATCAAAACAGAACATAAATATGCTGCCCAGAAACCTTGTGAATAGTTCAGTTTTTTTTTCACTACACTAACGAGGTTAAAATATAGACTTTGCCTACAGCATCTCCTTAACAGTAATGTTAGCAAAATAATAGCATTAATCTGACAAAGGAAAATGAATTCGGTCACTCAAGGCTGTGCCACAGCAACCAGTGTACAGTCGTACCCAATGCAGCTAGCTAGCTACCTCAATGCAGCTAGTGTTGTCTGACGGTTGAGTGGGTTAATGCAGTGTTTCTCAAAGTGTGGTCCGGGGACCACTGGTGGTCCACAAGCTAGCCCAAGTGGTCCGTGAGCAGACGTGGTAAAATATAATATAGATGAGTTGTTTGCAATATTGAACCAACTTGTATATAAAACATTTCTGCAACACTGCCTAGTGCCTATGTAAGCCATGCTAGTTTAAAACATATATATTCTCTGATACAATAAGCAAAGGTGCAAAGACAATCAAGGTGGTTCAGTGAGTAGGCCTTTTGTGTAATTTACTGTTGAAGTAGGTCGTTTTTTTTTTTTTTTTTAGCTAGGTGGTCCGTGAGGCTTTTTTTTACTGATTAAGTGGTCCTTGGTCTGAAAAGGTTTGAGAAACACTGGGTTAATGCACGTTTCCATAACTAGTTCAGGAAATATGTTTAATTCTCATCAATCCAAGATGTGTGCCAGTATTAGGCCAGTTTCTTAATTTTCACATAAGGTCCGAGACAATGACAGATTTTTGACAAATTTTAAAATCTGTCAGATATTGTCCAAATTATTTTTTATTTCATATCTAGACATGTGACAAGTTTCCGTGCCCCCGCTGAAAGTCTCTTATGCTCTTATTTTTTTCGTTACACTATCAAATCTATAAGTAAGTTTTGACAAATAGGGTATAAGATATATAAACTCAGATTATTGTATTATCATATATGTTTGGTAATTGCTCAGCTTTCTCTGATTGTTCTACTGACTTGGAAAGTGCATCATGGAAGCAGTAAGTCAAGTCGCATCAAAAATAGTAGTGGCAGAACTCCAAAGTGACACCTTGTGGTTGTTTGTGTCAACTGCAGTTTGTGCCATTTCTGCTGAGAAAATGGGGATCGTGATTCCTGAAGGAACCCGTCCAAACTTAACGGGGACCCACTGTAGACATGTGAAATGCATGAACTATAGCAAAAAAAGGGAAATTGTTGTACTTTTCAGATTTTCGTTGTTTTCACATAAGGTCCAGGGTCAGGAAAAAAAAGACAGATTTTTGACAAATTTCAAAATCTGTCAGATATTGTCCAAATTATTTTTATTTCACATCTAGACATGTGAAATGCATGAACTATAGCAAAAAAAGGGAAATTGTTGTACTTTTCAGATTTTCGTTGTTTTCACATAAGGTCCAGGGTCAGGAAAAAAGACAGATTTTTGACAAATTTCAAAATCTGTCAGATATTGTCCAAATTATTTTTATTTCACATCTAGACATGTGAAATGCATGAACTAAAAAAAAAAGGGAAATTGTTGTACTTTTCAGATTTTTAGTTGTTTTTCACATAAGGTCAGGGTCAGGTAAACAGACAGATTTTTGACAAATTTCAAAATCTTTCAATTATTGTCCAAATTATTTATATTTCACATCTAAACATGTGAAATGCATGAACTAGGGCAAAAAAAGTGAAAAAAAAAATTGTCTTATTTTTTTCATACTTTTCAGATTTTCGTAGTTTTCACATAGGGTCAGGAAAAAAGACAGATTTTTGACAAATTTCAAAATCTGTCAGATACTGTCCAAATTATTTTTATTTCACATCTAGACATGTGAAATGCATGAACTATAGCAAAAAAAGGGAAATTGTTGTACTTTTCAGATTTTCTTGGTTTTCACATAAGGTCCAGGGTCAGGAAAAAAGACAGATTTTTGACAAATTTCAAAATCTGTCAGATATTGTCCAAATTATTTTTTATTTCATATGTAGACATGTGAAATGCATGAACTATGGCAAAAAAAATGAAAAAAAATTGGTCTTATTTTTTTCGTACTTTTCAGATTTTCGTAGTTTTCACATAGGGTCAGGAAAAAAGACAGATTTTTGACAAATTTCAAAATCTGTCAGATATTTTCCAAATTATTTTTATTTCACATCTAGACATGTGAAATGCATGAACTAGGGCAAAAAAAGTGAAAAAAAATTGTCTTAATTTTTTCATACTTTTCAGATTTTCTTAGTTTTCACATAAGGTCCAGGGTCAGGAAAAAAGACAGATTTTTGACAAATTTCAAAATCTGTCAGAGATTGTCCAAATTATTTTTATTTCACATCTAGACATGTGAAATGCATGAACTATAGCAAAAAAAGGGAAATTGTTGTACTTTTCAGATTTTCGTTGTTTTCACATAAGGTCCAGGGTCAGGAAAAAAGACAGATTTTTGACAAATTTCAAAATCTGTCAGATATTGTCCAAATTATTTTTATTTCACATCTAGACATGTGAAATGCACGAACTATAGTAAAAAAAGGGAAATTGTTGTACTTTTCAGATTTTCGTTGTTTTCACATAAGGTCCAGGGTCAGGAAAAAAGACAGATTTTTGACAAATTTCAAAATCTGTCAGATATTGTCAAATTATTTTTTATTTCATATGTAGACA